>NW_008622854.1:0-1224 GCF_000691845.1 Merops nubicus | reverse complement strand
AAATGGATCTCCTGCCTCCCAAAACGCGGCCTCGGCAGCCCCAGTCCCTGCAGCAGGTGGTCCCTGTCCCCCACCCTGAGCTGCGGTCGCTGCCCTCCTTGTTTCGTGGTGCTGGCTGCCTGCTCTCCCTCCCTGCCGACCTCCATATGCCACGCCGGTGGCCTTGTCCTCGGAGATCCCCGCCGTATCCCGCCTCCGCCGATGCGAGCGGGATGTGTCAGAGCAGATCTCATCTCCGCTCGGCAGAGAGGAGAACTCCACGGGCTCGGGGCCTCGCGCCTGCTCCCTCGGCCATCCCCATGGGGGACGGGGATGGGGGCGAGCGCCTGGGCAGGGGGTCAGGACGGGATTCCATCTCTGACCCTGGGGTGGAGTGTCTGCTGCGCTGGGCAGGGCAGCGCTGCCTTCCTGGGCGTTATTTCATTGGGGAACCTGCTCTGCCCTGGCCGCATCCTTCTCAAGAGGTGTCTGCAGGAAGGGTCCCGCCTCAGCGAGCGCACCTGAGATGCTGGATACCCCCAGGTTCACAGAACCCCGTGTCGCCTTGTGTCTCCGCTCTCGGGACGGGAGGAGCTGGATGCCCAGACCACGGCGAGGGTCTTCCCAGCCTTGGCATCGCCATCCCGGGGAGCCCCGTGGTGGCACCGTCTCTACGCAGCAGCAGCCTTCCCTCCTCTCCCTTCGGGATGCTGTTCAACTCCACCTCCGCATCTTGTATTCTTGCCTCCTGGCACGCAGTGTGCTTTTATTTTTCCTGGATCTGCTTGGATGACGAAGCCTGTTGATTACTTGTTTTTCTTTATGAGGCATCCCCCAGCTTTGCATGAGCTCCCTCACCAAGGGGAGACTTGGGGTTAGCATCCGTGCTGCGGCTCCCCAATGGTGACCCTATTTCCAAAACACAGGTTAAGCTTTGAACCCCCCCTGAAATTGGCTGGAAAAAAATCAAGAGGTTTTAAAAATACCTTGTCTGTTTGCGTTCTGTGTCTTCTGGCATCTGTGGATTGTTTTCAAGCGTTTCCCCACAAACGTGGGGGTGAGAAACTCTTCTTTGAATTGAGAGCTGCAGTCTCCATCGCTCACATGCCTTCATCAGCCAGGACTTGGAAGGAAAACGTGGTCAGGTGCAGGGTCAGAGAGTTGGGAAGTTGGAGAGACCCAAGGTGGGTCTGTAAAACATCTCCCCACGGCTTTGCCGCTGTCTGGCAGCGGGGCCGGGAGGGC
>NW_008622853.1:0-767 GCF_000691845.1 Merops nubicus | reverse complement strand
GACATGCTCGAGGCGGGCACGGAGCTGCTGGGGAAACCAGGGGGATGAATCAGCCAGGGCTTGTCTCCAGTGCTGCCCACCTGAAGCACGGGGGTCCCGCTGGAAGATGGTGCCCGAAGCTGCACAGGAGCATCGCCCACCCCTGGGCACCTGGGGCGGGCACGGAGTGGGCAGCTCGGGCAAGACCGGGGGGATTTACCCTCCCACCCTGCACAAGCCTTTGGCCACGACTACAGTCACCGCGTCACCAGAGAGCCGGTGGCTGGGGACACAGCGAGTGCCACACCAGGTGCTGGCAGGACGAGCCAGCTGAGGGCAGCCCTCGGGCAACAGGACCCGAGCTTGCCCAAAGGCATTTGCCCAAAGGCACTTGCCGGAGCCACGGCGGCACGTCCAGCGCCCAGCCACGGTGGCAATGCCAGGACTGACCACAGCCCTCACCCACCTTGGCTGTCCAGGCTGATGTCCATCACCCCGTGCTTGACCTTCATGTGGCGGCTAAGGTTGCCCTTCAGGTTGAACTTGCTGGAGCAGTAGGGGCACTTGAAGGGCTTGCTCCCGGCGTGCAGGTGCATGTGGCCCAGCAGGTTGTACATGCGGTTGAAGGACTTTCCACAGACCTGCAGTAACGGTCCTGTGGTCAGCGAGGGCTCTCCCACTGCCACCCCCACCCCTGGCAAAGCTGCTGCTGCCCCAGGGACGTGGGCTTTCCACAGACTCAGAATGGTTCTGGTTGGAAGAGATCTTTAGGACCATGGAGTCCAACC
>NW_008622852.1:10754-13212 GCF_000691845.1 Merops nubicus | reverse complement strand
TGGGATACCTTGTGGGCCAGCAGCAGGACAGCTGGGTGGGAGCAGAAGCAGGGCAGAAGGAAGCCTGGGAATTCCCTGAGGTTCAGCTCCCATCTGTAAATCAGGGCAGCCACCCTGCTGCACCTTACAGGGGGTCTGTGCAGATACAGCCCGTGAAACGGGAGGAGCCTGTGGGGGTGGGTTGCCAGTCCCCGTGGCTGAATGTCCGTCCTCTGTCAATGGTTAACACCAGGACAGGCTGCTGATCAGGTAGGGCCAGGATTCCATTCCCACCACAGCTTTGGTGCCCAAATGTGCCCAAAATCCACAGTCAGCAAGCTGCTGCTCAGACCCCAGCAGCATGGGTGTCCTGGTAGCAGCTGGGCGTGATCCAGCAGCTCAGGACATGTTCATGCTCTGCAGATCAATGGCCCTTTTGGATACTGCTGACACCGCTGCTGAAAGACCTGAACATTTGCTGACAGCAAAGAGACAGGGCACTGACAGCACCGAACATGCCTGGCAGGGGAGAGGCAGCTGAAAAGCTGCAGCAGAGGTGTGCTGGGTGCCAGGGGCTGTGCCAGGGCCAGGAAAGCAGCTGGAGGGGGGAAGGAAACTTGAGGAAGTTTCTTGTGGAGGTGTTTTTAAAATCACATCCTGCCAGGTTCAAGTGCAGACTTTCCAGTGGCATGCAGGAGAACTGGCTCTGTGATATAAAAGTGGCCCCAGACAGTGACTCATGGTAGTCCGTTGACATTTTAAACACCTAATTTCCATCGAACCAAAGACTATCAAAAGAACAACCTTAGATCAAGCCAGTAAATTGTCACCCACTCTTCACAAAAATTAGCCCTCTGAGGGGTGCTGCCCAGAGAGTGGCACCATGGAGCCAAGCCCTGGCACTGCCAGCACGCTCCGTGCTCTGCCAGGCCAGTGCCAGCAGTGCTCCCGGCCAGCGCTCGTCTGCCTCCTGGCTTTCCAAGGAAAAGACTGAGAGCCCAGGGCTGCTCACCCACCCCGTTCACCGGCCGGGGAGAGGACAGGGCAGGGAGAGGAATGCAAACCCGGCTGGAGGACTCGTCCGTGCTCCCTGTGCCCGGCCCCGCTGCGTGCCAGGCCCCCTGACTACAGTGCAGCACTCTGGGCACCGCCGTCCTCCCGCACACGCACCCGTCTCTCCTCCGCTGCCAGGACTTCCTCCAGAGGCACCCGGGGCCGAGTCTGCAGTGAGTCAGGCAGCAGCCTCCATCCAAGCCAGGCACAGCCCGGGTTGCTGTGGTGGAACACGAGTGCCAAGCTTTCCCCAGGAACACCTGCAGCAGGCGGGCAGCCGCCGTGTCGGCTCCTCGATCAGAGGCACGCCGCTGACCAGACACCCGGGTCGGTTTGCTGTGCTCGGGCATCTTCCTTTTCCCTGTACAGGGCAGGGAGCTGGCTCCTGCATCCCAGTTCCTCAAGCCCTGAGTGTCCTGGTCTGGCTGAGTGCTGCCAAAGGGAGTTGGAGTCTATCAGCCTCGGAACTCGGTGATGCAGGTGCTGAGTGTGGCTATTGCTCTCTAGTATGCTGGTGGTGAGAGACTGGCAGCAAATCCTCCCAGTGCACTGATGGAGGCTGGGAAGGAGGCCTGGGAACAGGCACACGCAAGGTGTGGTAGAGGGCTGAGCTGTGCCCAGCCACAGGCATCTGGAGAAATGTCTCAGAGGGAGAGGTGGGCACAGGGGAATTTTGCCCAGGGCTCCCTGGGGGTCAGCACCCAGTCCACAGCACAGAGCCCAGAGCAGGGAGCTCACAGTCCCAAGCTTCCCACACTGCACAGGGGAGTGTGGCCCCTTCTGGAGGAGCCAGAGCTAAGGTCAAACCCATATGGCTTTGCTTTGCATGCTGCTGAGATCTTTTTTTTTTTTTGGGTTTATTTTCATACAGATCCCCAGAATGCACAGACAGGCAAGAAAGTGAGAGCTGAAAGCAAACAGGAAAAAGGCAGGTTCCCTTGATTTCTATTTTTAACACTGCAAATAACATTGGTGTCGATATATTTAGAAAAAAAAAAAAATTTGGAGCATTTCCTGCCTCTCCTTTCAATACCTTCAAGTATTTCCTTGCAGATGTTTCCAGGGGCCCGGGCTCAGAGGCAGGAGGAGCGAGGCTGGGCTCTCACCCTGCAGCCCAGGGAAGGGAAGACCCTGGGAGAAGAAAGCTAGCTCCAAATGGGTGCCCGTGGCCCTGGATGGCAACAGGGAGGACAACAGGGAGGATGTGGCCAGGCCCAGCAGAAGCTACATGTCACTGCACAACCTTCAAGCTGCCTCTCTACGAGTTGTAGCCCCTTTGGTGGCATCAGAGTTGGCATGGGGGTGAGTGTGATGCGTGGCAAGGCCCAGTGGCACCGTCAGGGCACAGCTGTGAGAGGCACAGCTCTGCCCTGCTGGGGGACCCTGGGCTGAGCAGAACCTCCCCGGGCCAAGCTGCTGCAGAAGG
>NW_008622852.1:6073-10689 GCF_000691845.1 Merops nubicus | reverse complement strand
GCGGCAGCAGCAAAGCCAGGTCTGAGCCACGGTGTCACGCCGAGGGTGGCCGGTGTCCCCTGGGGCAAGGGCTGCCACACGTGTCCCTCCTCTGCTTGCACGGCCGGGCTGGCTCTGCCCAGGGCACCTTCCCCTCGCTTGGCAGCGCTCGGCTCGTCGCCGCGCCCTCGGGGGCCACACTGCAGTGCTGGTGTTTAATTCTCAGAGGATTAAAGATTCAGATCCAGAGCGTGGTGTCTGGATGGACGGCGGGCCAGCGGAGTGGCTTTCAGCAGACCACGTCTCAGCAGGACTGGGGGGTGTAGAGAGAACGGGGGGCTGAACACAGTCAGCTTCTGCCAGCTGCTGGGGAAGCGGCTCTCCTAACCCCAGCCACCCTGTGCTACGTGTGCTTTCCAGCAAAATCACAGCACAGGGAGTTCCTCCGTGTGGCCTGGGGAGCTCCCTGCCCTAGGAAGGAGATGGAGAGTATATTTGGAACATGGCACAGCCAGTCAAAAGCACCTCAAAACTTCTCCTCCAGCCTGGGCCGTTGGCGAGGGCTGAAGAGCAGCCTGGCTGCCCCCCACAGCCACTCACTGCTCTCCACACTCAGTGTTGCTGCCTTGGCAGCACCTGGAAGAGATGTCATCCTTCATTTGGCTCAGCCAGAGCAGGGAAAGCAGACATCTGTTCTGGCCACAATGCCAGGGCTTCTGGACTGTGCTTCTCTCCTTGAAGTTTGGTCCATGAAAGGAGCTGCCTCGTGAGACACTCCTCAGGGGCTCGGGCTGACTCCAAACCAGAGAGGGAAGCCTGGCAAGAGGAGCAGCTCCTGGGACAAGCCAAGCCACAGCCAGGCTGCCCACGCCAGCCCTGGGCAACCAGGAGCAGAGAGTTCCATTGTTCAAACACTCTCTTTCTCTGCTTCCCTCTCCAAAGCCCTGCAGCAGGTGGAAACCCAACTCCGAAGGCTCTTGATTTGAGGACTGCATGAAGGATACCCTGCAATTCCCAGTACTGCCCAGCCCGTCCCAGTTCCCAGCACGGCTGAGGGCAGGAGGCAGTTCTGGTGCAGCTCCATGGTGAGCTGCTGGGCTGTGTCCCAGGGTGGAGGCAGTGGCCGTGGGTGGGAGCCTTGCTCTGGTGACCCTCGGCAGGAGCTCCTGCTATTTTTTGCCTGGGGCTGCAGGGATCTGGGCCACGTTCAAGGCACACATGGTTTTCACAACACTGCCCTGCCCACCTCGCGGAGCTGTCTCTGCAGAAGGTCCCGGAGGTCTATGGCCAGCTTGGTGTGGCAGGGATGCTCCATGGTGCTTGGCAGGCTCCTCGCAGCCTGGACTGCCCACGCTCTCAAGGGAAGCTCACCAGCAGGCTCCTCAGAGGAGCCAGTCCTGGTGGTGTGCTCAGAGCCAGAGAAGTGTCGCTCTCCGTGCCAGAAACAGAGCTGGGCCAGTTATGCAAGTGGAAAAGGCAATCCGTGGCAAAGAGGACCAGCCCAGAGCGAGCACATGCTAACCCAGAACCTGACACATCCCAGTGAGTCATGAGTCACGGGCTGACTGGGTTTTTTCCCCCCTTTTTAAAGAAAATAATAAAAAAAAATTTAGTCAGAAAAGGAAAAAAGTTCCAGAACAATCTCCCTGGTGGTGGCTGGGAGGGCTGTGGGTGCAGGGAGCCCATGCAGGCAGGGCCTTCCCAGCTGAAAGCGAACAGAGGCCCATTAAGAATTGGGGAGTTCTGCAACTGCATCTCATGGGAGCGAGGTGGGGTGGCTGCAGTGCAGCAGCGTCAGGTGGGGGCTGTAACTTGCAGACTCACTGCCAGGAGGAGATGGAGCTGTCACCACAGAAGATGGAGACATCACCTTGTCTGATGGGCAGCGCCTCTCAGAGCCTGCGGAGCAGCTCTGGCCAGGGGGGGATGCACTCCCCACTCCATCACAGGTAGCTCCCAGCCCAGGGGCTCCCTTCTTCTTTTCCTATTTCTGCCTCTCTGTCATTGTGGTTTCTGGGGACACTCCTGAGAAGTGGCCTGGGTGGTGGCAGACATTCATGGTGGGGTTTTCCAGTCTGCTTGGGGAAACAACAGCAGGACAACAGTGAGACTCACAACCCTTCTCCTCACCGTGGCAGGGAAAACACCAGTTCACAGGAGACCCGCACGCCCCAGGACACTGCCGCCCAGCCCCTGCTTGCTTTCTCAGGGGGAAATTCCTGCTACCTCCAGGTGGCCACAGGCACCAGCTTTGCAGGGACCTGCCGCGGGGCATCTCCCAGGCTGCGCTTCTCCTGAGCTGCTTCCGTGGGAGCCGTTCCCCAAGCCACAGCCGCGCCCTCGAGGAGGAAGCATCTCTCCCGTTCAGATTGACATCCCTCTAGACACAGCTTGGGGAGCCAGCACGGGGGCGGGGACCCCATCCCCTCCAGCTCTGTCCCGCTAGTCCTGCAGGTCCCCAGCCCCGCAGAGCCCCTGCCCGGGCTGTGCTGGGTGCCAGCCCACCAAAGCCCCCTGCACCGTGGGGGCCAGCCTAAGCCAGCCTGGCTGTGGAGGCTCAGTCCTGGCTCTTGCCTGGAGGTCAGAGCAGAGAAGAAGCCCAGCCAAGCAGCCCGGTTGCTTTTAATCAGACTCAGGAGCTGCGTGAGGCAGCCACCTCCCTGGCCTGTTCCTGCAGGGGGGTTCTCATTTCGGGGCCCCCGTTTTGCAGTTAGCGAGGCGCTGCTCCCCCAGCTCCCACGGCAGCAGGTCACCCTGCCCCTGGGCAGCCTGACAGGAGCACGCCCGGCCAAACACCTTTAACAAATCATTCCACATAGTTCGCATTCTCGGACGGTTTATGAGCATTTCAGCTCCTCATATTGATCAGGGCTGGAGCCGAAGTAATTACATTCATCAGAAATCATTTCCCCTGATTTTGAGTCATGTTTGAGCTGGTGCCCACCCCCTCCCCTCGCCCCTCGACACAGGCAGCTCTCTTTGCTCCCTGGTACATAGTTTCCAGGCGACATCGCTGCTTTCATAACCATAGTGAGACTGAGAGGTTTGTTTTCTCAGCCTGATCCCACACACACACTAAAGGTTTCAGTCGTGTCTTTATTGACTTGGCTGGGGATGTGGGTAAGAGGAGGCTGTTCAAGTGAAGTGCATGCTTGGGAGATGTCTCCAGACATCTCCGGCATCAGGAGGAGGCATAGGGGAGGGCGAGGGGCCTGGACCCCTCTGCCCATGGAGGCATTACTGGCCTCAGCCTTTCTAGTCTTGCTCAGAAGATGGAAAGCAAGCCCAGCCCTTGCTTTATTCCCTGGGGTGGAGGTAGGAAGCAGGACTCACCCCCAGAGCCTTTGGTGCAAGGCCTGGGGAGGAGCAGCAGGTCCTCTTGCCAACTGGTTTTGGGTGGTGACCAGTCATTTGGGTAGAGCTGGGTGTGAATGAAGCACTGGTGTGAGACAGGTGAGCGAGCAGCTCTGCAGCCTCCCCAGAGCAGCGACCGTGCTGAGCTGTGCTCGTGTGCCCGATGTCCAAGGTGAAAGCCCCTTCCCTGCAGCAGCCAGGCTCCTCATCAGGGGTGCTGACAACGCCTGCTGCACAAAGTCTTCGGGAAGGTCCCAGCAAAAACCAGGAGTTTGCAAGGAAGCTGCGCAGAGCACCCACTGGAGATCAGCCAGCTGAGGGGGCAGATCTTTGCCCCAGGTCATTGTCCCTTCCCCAGCACTGCCCTGTCCAAACACCTTCCTGCACACAGTCCCAGCATCCTGGATCCACCAGCACCCTGAGCTGCTCCTGCAGCTGGTGAGCCAAGGCCAGCTCTGGGCAGATGAGGGGCTGTGACATGTGGGTACAGACACACCAGTGTCACTCAAACCTCTTCCAGCACCACCTGCTTCCTGAGCACAACACTAGCTGCTGCTTGGGTGCAGCACTTGAACCCTGAAAGGTCTTCCCAGAGTCACGAAAAACAGGGCTGGAAGGAAACACAGGCATCACCTAACCTCTCCTGCTCCAGAGCAGAGCTGGCTGCAATTACCAGGTGAGTTTGGCAAGAGCTGAAAGCATCACTGGCTGTACCTTGGTGCATGCCTCAATCTGCAGCTTATTGGATACTGCACGGGACATGGCAGCTGCTTGAGAACACATAGCACACTTGAGCAAGACAAGAACTGAAGGAAAAACATTGTCCATTTTAGCCTGAAACCACAAGAAAAACAGAGATAGTAAAAAAGAATGAGCAATTTGATCAGGAAACACGAGTTACCCATACAGCTCTGTGGAAAACAGCAAGAGCCTGTCAGTAACCACACAAGGTCAGGATTTGGGGTTTATATCTTGTCTGACAGACAAAACTTCTAGTGAGATTTTTTTAAAAAGAATTTTGTATTTGATGATGTTTGATATCAAAAATAAACTCTCAGAGGATCATCATGTTTGATACGTGATGATTTCTGACACTGTTTTCCAAATATTAATGGAAAGACATATCTGGCTGAAGTTTCCAAGCTTTGTTTTACTAAAGTCTTATTCTTTGGATTATCTGAATGTTTAACTTAGGGGGACAATTATGAATTGCTCTTGTCTGGACTGCAGAAAGAGACCAACAAAACAAAACACAACAGAGAATTACTGCCCAGGGTTTGATA
>NW_008622852.1:0-6042 GCF_000691845.1 Merops nubicus | reverse complement strand
TGTGATATGGCTGTTAAGAAGGAGTTTTGTCCTTTCCCAACAGCTGATAAAAGGCCAGGCTGTAACAACGAGGAGCCTCTCAGGCTGAATGATGAGATCTTGCTACAGTTTTGGCTAAGCAAGCCCCTTCTTGGTTGTGATAGTCCATTTGCTCCCTCTGTAATCACTCTGCTCAATCCTCTTGGCAATGTCAGACTTTGAGACCAGAACCAGCACCATGCCCCATTTATCAGTGCTTCTTTCTAATGAAGCCTACTTAAAAATGCCTGGAAAATGGTGAAGGATCAAGTTGCTCATCTGAAAGACCCTTCCTCCTTGGGGAAGGGCAATACCTGGCTGCTGCTCGCTCCCTCGCTGGCCTTGCCACGGTGGCTGGGAGCTTGGAGGGGTCAGCTGGTCCCAGATGAAGCTGAGGTTTTCTGATGTTGTTGCCTGACCATCAGAAACTGGACGGCAGCCCTGAATTCTTTTCTTGCAAGTCACTTGGAGAGGCACCAGATGGTAAATACTTTCAGTCTCTCCTAGCCCGGGTCTGGGGTGGAAGCAGTGACCTCAAGGTAAAAGATTGCCTGGCCCATCCCTTGGGGTGGCCGGTCCTCCCAGATGGGCTCTGCTCTCCAGTTGAGGTGTGAGAACCAGAGGGAATGAAAATGGCCAGCGGGGTGGAAATGGCCATCACCACCTCTCTCGGCTCTTGCTGTTTGAAACCGGAGCCGGATTCATTCCGGGTAGGAAACAACTTTCCCATCCTGCCAAAAATGAAGGTATTTCAAAGTTTCCCAAAGCTGGGGTGTTTCCAGAAGTCTCATGAAAAACAGCCAGCAGCCACCCCAAAGTGTCCAACAGCTGAGGGAGACATGAGACGCCTTCTTTTTGGCTCAAGGCTCTTGGCTTTTCCAAGCTGAATGTCTGTCCACCTTTCCCACCAGTGCTGTCCACCCTCCCTGGAGGGTCCTGCAGAGGGGATTTGAGCCAGGAGTGTCCAGAGGCAAAGGCAACGTCCTCCCCACCAAGGTTTGGAGCTGGGACCCATGACAAGGAGGAAAAGAGGCAGCAAGGACCCAGGACAGCCTAGGTGCTCCCTGGCAGAGGTGATCATCCAGACCCTGGTGTGATTTCAGCCAGCTCTAGGGAGGGTGTGCAGCATGGTGTAGAATAAAGAAGGGGAGAGTCTTGAGCACGGGAAGGGGGTGGAGGGCAGACATGGTCTGTGTCCCTCACAGATGGAGGCAGTTTCAGCTGGGCAGGGGATGCACACGAGAGCTGTGCAGTGTTAGACACTATGGCACATTAAATGGCACAGACATGAAAAAACCCAGCTGTCCAAAATGTAAATTCACTGGGTCAGTTCCTTCATTTCTGTAGAAACAGCAGAGCTTGCCAGTGGCTAACTCAAAAGAGATGTATTCAGATCCTTGTATCAACTATTTTCTTGCACAACTGACCACAAAAAAAAATCCAAACCAACCAAACAACAACAAAACACCACCCCCAAAAAAACCTGACAATAGTACCATGGAAACTGCAGAGCATAACATATGGACTTCATTACTAGCTATGCAGCCCCATGTATGGTACAGGACACATATGGGGCACGTGCTCCAGAGGGGAAGGGTTAGAACTGAGTATTTCTGACAGGAAATGCTAAGGTGCTGCTCTCGCATGGCTTCCCAAATCAAAACCTGCACAAGGCTGCCTCCCTTTGCCAGTTCCACCTGCAGCCCCCTCCCCATTGGCACATGGGACCCGGAGAGCTGGAAGAAGGGAAGCTCAAGCCCATATTATCCATGGAAAAGTCTTCTCAGGAAGGCAGAGTCATGGTAGACTTTGTGATTACCCCCAAAATCCAGCGAGGAGCTGCTGGGGACTGTCAGTGCCCTCTGAAGGATGGGCAGCTGGCCGGGCACGAGGTGGTGAATCCAGCCCCTGGCTCCTTGATGCTCTGTTGCTGCCTGAGCTCTGTTGGCTTCCTGGTGATGTCACATCATCACAGCAATGTCACACCATCGCAGTGACATCTCAGTGACATCAGGTGTGGTGGGGAGGCAATGTCCCCTCTTCTCCCGAGTGAGGAAGAGGATAAAGAAGGGGTCAGCATCCCAGAGAGCTTTGCCTGTACCCAGGGGAGGGCAGGCTGGGAGGGAGCCTCATTGCCAGTGGGCTCCCCTGGGCAGCCCTGAGCCCCCCGGGGATGCCCCACTGCCCCCCAAGGCCTCACACATGGGGCTGTTGGCTGCTCCCAGTGCTGCTCATTGAGGGTGACAAGAGGCTTTTATTTCCCTTACCAGCACTGTCACTGGATTTCCAACTGGGAAATGAAGTCACGCCCATTAATCAGGAGTCCCTAATAAACAGAAGCCTGGAATAATTAACTGAAATCACCCTCTCCCTGCGGCAAGGCTGGACCAGCACTTTGGCTGCTCTCAGGCTGTTGCTACTGATAGAGGCACCACAGCCAGCTCCTGGCTCTGGCTGAGCTGCAGCATCTGAAATGGGGTGGCCAGCAGGAGGGCATCAGCTCCAGGGAGTAGAGGAGAAAGAGGCACCACGAGGTGTGCCTCCAAGCCTTTGATATTGAACCTTCTGGCTTGTGAGCACACGTCAGTGGGGGCTGAACCCCCCTGCTAGCGAGGATGGAGCAATGTGTGGTCCTCACACCTCCCCTGTGATGGGCAGGGTTGCCAGCCCTGGGCCTCTGGGCATGGTTTGGCTGATGCAGGGAGCTGGGACTCTGATACAAGGAGTGGAGACTCCAGCACTGGGATAAATGATGGCAGCCTTTGGAGGGTAGCCTGGTATTTCCACGAGCTGCCATGGCCTCATTCACAGGCCTACTGCAGCTCACAAAGCAAAACCAAAACAGAGAACTGGGTTGGAAAGAGGAGAGATCTGACCATGGGCTCCTCCCTGCCAGGCTCTGTCCTCCCAGCTCCGTGCCCTGGCTTCCAGGCCATGGCCGGTGGTGGAGCTGAGGTCGGATTGCTGCTCAGGTGACTGGGGAGCCTGTTTTGCAAAAGCAAGAGCAAAAGGGAAAGGAAGGCCAAGAAGGCTGGAGGGATGGAGGGAGGGACGGAGCATCACTCCTAGCTGCATCATCTCAGTGCTTTGCTCACATGGCACCCAGACCCTCCTGCATGTTTGCCAACACATATCATAAGATATGATATATAACAGCAGTTCTCATCATACCAGGTGGGCCCCCTGCTCCTGCTCAATGTCCTGGTGGCAGAGACAGCCCCACCAAACCCTTCAGAACCCAGGAGGAAGACACTGGCTCTGGCTGGGCAGACCTTGATCAGCAGAAAGAGGCATGGACCTTCCCTCCTGGCCACGGCTAGCAGCAAGGAGCTGGTTCACCCCACCAGCCTGGCTCCCCAGCCCCTCTCCTGGAGGAGCATCCCTTCCCTTTGCTCGCTGTCTCAGTGGACAGCACGTTCTCACCTTGAGGGGAGTGGGAATGGCAGCTGGAATGTGGGCTGGAAAAAAAAGAAAGAAAAAAAAAAATAAAAGAAAATCTTGAGGCTTATCCAAACCTACTCATGTTTATATTGGAGCCTGTGAGTGACATCAGAGCAGGGAGAGTATAAACACCAGCAGGACCTGCTCTGGGCTTTAAAACCTGTGAAGACGCCACGGCCTCCAAACTGCCGGGGGGATGATGTGCTGAAGTGGCGGAGGGGAGCGCAGACTGCGGGTCCAGCTGGCGACGCAGCTCCTCTTCCTCTCCCTCTGCAGGCCTCCAAACTGCCGGGGGGATGATGTGCTGAAGTGGCAGAGGGGAGAGCAGCATGAGGCTCCAGCTGGAGAAGCAGCTCCTCTTCCTCTCCCTCTGCATCCTCTCCAAGGTAAGGGGGCCGGGGCCCTGGGGCGGCGTTAGGGAAGCGCCCGGTTCTGCCCGGTTCTCACGGAGCTCAGTGGGGGGGACTGGGGTGTCAGGAGCCCGTGGTGACCCTGGCTGGCAGACAGGTTGTGTTTGTGCAGCCCCCGGGGGCAGAGCTGTGCTTGGGAGACACATCTGCGAGTAAGCAGCAGGATCTTCATGTCCAGGGGCCAAAGAGGCCGGGGTGCCAGTCCGTGGCACGCTCAGCAGTGCCAGCAGCACACCGCGGGCTCGCCCGTCCCTGCAGCTCCCCGGGGCTGTGGGAGTGTCCCTGCAGCGAGCGAGCGGCGGCTCCGTGGTGGCAGCTCCTGCAGACTCCTTGGTCCCGGCCCAGGCTCCCGAGGCAGGCGGCCAAGCAGCGAGCATCAGCCTCGGCACTACTCAGCTCCCCCCCCTCCCCGGGATGCTCATGCAGAGCCAATGTCTCCGACAGGATTTGGGTTGTTGTGATGATTTTTTTTTCGTCTCAGACTCTCTGTGAAAAGAGTTGCCTGTGCAGAGAACAGGAAAGTTGAAAAGTTTGGGCTGTCTCAGCTCCAAGTTCTTCTAACTGCTGCTTGAATCCCAAAGCAGCCCTTCTGCAAGCAGGGACATTGTGGAGCTGTTGTGCCTTTTTGACTCTTTTCCCAGACAGTTAAGATCTCTGACAGGATCCACGTTGTCATCTAAAGACAAGTTAATTACAAGGAGCCAAGGGAAATGGATTAATGGTGTTGGCTTGGCTAATCTGCCTAAACCATTGATTTGTGATAGCAGCCTCCTGAAAGATGAAAAATGCCCTTGGCTGTCTGTGTAGGTTGTGACAGAGGAATGACTCCTGCTCCAGGCTCTCATGAGTGCCTGGAGAATCGCCAAGGGCCCTCCTGCCTCCAGCCCAAACCTGGCCACCACAGCCAGTCCTTCAGTCCCTGCTACGAGTCCCTCTCTGGTTTCTGCCACACTAATAATGCTGCTCATTGATTAAAAGTAGGACAAGGTCCAGATTGCCCAGGCTATTTTGGATATATTTTCTCTCCTGGCACTGACATTTCTACACACATAAAAAAAAATCTGACCTGCTGCAGATGGGGAGCAGATAGCACACCAGTGCTCACCTTCTCTGACTGGTCATGGCAGGCCTGATGCTAGCGGGACAAACCAGAAGAGAGAGAAAAATGGTACCTAAATTCCACAGCATCCAGCTGAATCCATCCATCTCTCGGCAGCCTCAGTGGAGACACCGGTGTGAGGACCAGTGCAGGGCTGAATGTTCTGGTTGCACGTTTGCTGAGCTGCTGCCTGTGTGGCACGTGCTGGCCAGGGGGCATGCAGAGCAGCTCCGAGCTGCTGCGTGGGGCTCACACGTGCATGCAGAGAATGCCCTTCCAAAGTGCAGAGCCAAATCACTTGGCTTCATGCCCAACATACAACAGCCTTGTCAGACTGTTGTATGACATGAAAGGAGCAGGAGTGCTGCCTGCAGAAGCTCCTTGTGCCAGGGTAATTGTGCAAGCAGAACGAGCTGTGGGTATAAACACCTCCCTGTCTGGGTGGACTCCTGCAGGCACGTCCCTGGCAAGCAATCGGCTGAGCAGGCAAACGCATCCAGTGCCTGGCCCTGCTGGAGGGATTGCTCAGTCTAGCTAGGAGGAAAAGTAGCTCCCAGTCCTCCCAAAAGTGCCCATCTCCTCGACCAGCGGGCCAGGCCAGGCAGGGGGTGCTGCAAGCAGGGACAGCCAGAGGAGGGAGCCGACGCAGGGAGGGAAGCAGTGAGGTTCACTTGGCTTCAGTTTTCCCACTGCCCGTGTGATGCCCCATTTCCTGGCATGGATGAGACCTGTTAAGACTGTGTGGAGCAAGGTGCTGTGCCCTCACTGTGAGCATTCTGCCATGCAGAGCCACGTCTCCAGCTGGGCAGGCTGCTTTCCATCCCTCCCTAGTGTCCCAGCCCCATGAAATAACCACCTCAGCCTGGGATGTTCACCTGGTAGCTCCATCCTCCTCCTGTGTGCTATTCAGAGCAGTGGTGGGTTAAGTCCCATCCTGCAGAGTGCTGAGCATCCCTGATTCTCCCTGGTTTTCCATAGGTGCCCATCAGGATGTGTAGCTTTCCATGTGTCCCCATGGATTCGCAGAGCCTCCCTCCACTGAAAATCTGGCCCTGTGACCGAGAGGAGGTTCCC
>NW_008622851.1:0-1865 GCF_000691845.1 Merops nubicus | reverse complement strand
CTGTGGCTGGCAGTGACCTCTGCACTGCCCTGCGGCGTCACGGGCCTCTCCCGCTCCGCACATCTGCTTTGGTGGGCACAGGGATTCCTCTGGGGGCTGATTTATTGGGAGGACACTCAAAACTCTCCCCAAACCTGGAGCTATAGAAAATGCACAATAATTTATTATTATCAATAGAAGTTATTAAGTTTTGGCCTACTTATGAGGAAGTGCTGAACTGAAATTCCCCTGTATGCTGCTCAGCAGTTTCCAGGCTGAGGCTGGCGGGGAGCAGAACTTCTGTTGCTTAATATTAATCCCACGTTGTAATCTGCAGAAGGTAAACTCTAATTAGTTGGGGTGAAGCAATGATGTGAGATACTCTGCGAGCTGCCACTGGTGGCACGGAGCACAGGGGGCTCTGAGAAGCTGAGGCATACAGGGGAGATGGTGTTTCTTCCCCAAGGCACTACCTTGGTACGTTTTATAGTAATGAGTAATGTCAATGCAGCATTAACCCACATATTCCATCTGAGGTTCTGATGAGCTAAGACTGCCCACATCTGCTTCACGCTGAGGTTGCAAGCCTGGATAGGGCAATTTATGGCCAAGTTTCTATTATTTTCTTGTGGTAGGTTCTAAGATTTCTCTGCAATATTTAAATTATTAGAAATAATGCCATTTTAGCTCTTAGCCTTCCATATGGCTTAATTGTTCAGTAGGCACTGAAGGTTTAATTTTTAAAAAAGTGCATAGATCTGTAGCAGATACTTGATTGACTTCATTTATCCCATCAGGATCTGCAGTATGAAAAAATGTACTCCTTGGGGTATTCACTGAGGCCAGGTGACACCTCACAAATTAGAAATCGTTGTCAAGTGGATCGCTTCCCTCCAGTTTGACCTGTTTGATCTCACAGTCAGGCTTGTTTAAAAGTTTGCCATCTTATGATAAGAAAAAAGCAACCAGATGAAATTGTTGCCTGATAGTTTAATGTTTACAATAAAACTAGAGGCAAATATGCATTTATAAAATCAGTGTTTATTGTTCTTTGGCAATTACGATGTCTCTCAACCACTGCTCCTCGCCCTGGCTGTGTCAGCTCCTCTGCTCACCCTGGCACGCCCCCGGGCGCTGCTCCCAGCCAGGAGCTGTGCTCCTTTCCCCAGAGCCCTGCAGCTCCTGGTCCCACCAGCTGCCCCCAGTGAGTGCAGGGACCCTGGGAATTGCCCGTGTGCAGTGCTAGGGCCAGGCTCTGAGCCACACAGCCTCAGCAGCGCTGGTGAGATTTGCTCCCCTCACTTCAAATGCTCTTATTTTAATTTTGATAACACACTGACTTGATTTGCCCAATAAACACTCTTATTTCACATGAAAAAGAGCTTTGAGCTTTCCTAAAGCATCATGGTGAGGCTACTATTGCGGCAACGTGTCTCTTCTTAACACGTTGCTGGTTTTATTGCTACGTCAGCCAGAGGCTCAGTCCATCCCTGTTGGGCTCAGCCAACAAAGGTGTGAGATGTGACTTGACTGCAGCCCTCACCTCCCAGTGCCATCAGTGCTGCTTCCACCATGGAATGGTTTGGGCTGGAAGGGACCAGGGATCATCTCATCCAATGCCCTGCAGGGAGCAGGGACACCTGCAGCTAGAGCAGGTTGCTCAGACCCCTGGCCAACCTCACCTGGGATGGTTCCAGGGATGGGGCAGTGACCACCTCTCTGGGAAACCTGGGACAGGGTCCCTCCACCCTCAGTGTCACGAATTTCCTCCTTCTCTCTAGTCTGAATCTCTTTTTTTAGTTTAAAACCACCATCCCTTGCCCTGTTGCAACAGATACGCTAAAAAGTCTGTCCCCAGCTTTCTGACGGGCCCCTTGAAGCCCTGG
>NW_008622850.1:615-3436 GCF_000691845.1 Merops nubicus | reverse complement strand
AGCGCCGCTGGTGATCGCCCCTGCCCCTGGAACAAGGTCACGCCTTGCTGCCTTAAAAACACCCCAGGGAGAGGGGGAGGGTGGGAGACCCCCACGTCATCCCCCTCCAGGCATCCATCCTGCCCGTGGTACCACTCACGTCTCCCCTGATGCCTCTGGGGACCTGTCCCCACTGCCAGCCCTGCACATCCTTCTCCACACACGTCCTGAGCTGGCCAGTGCTCTGCCGGGAGCTTCGTGCCCCACGGAGCCCACAGGCAACATCACAGGGAAAGCTAATTAAGGCCAGCCTTGCTAATTAGTGCAAGGAAGCAGCTTGGGACTTTCCAATTAGTTTGAATTTCACAGGGCTGATTTCTAAATGAGGCTCTGGGAGCTGCTCCGAGCCCAGTGACCCAAGGATGGCCATGGGACCAGTATTCCCAGTCACGACGTGACCTTCCCAGCTCCTCCACCCAGATCTGACCCCACACAGGACCCAGACGTGCCGCAGGGCATCGGTCACGCCTGGGCAGAGCCACCACCCCCCACTGCCTGAGAACGGGTAACTCATTACACCAAACAGGGGAGAGCTTTTCTAGGACAGCTCTGGGGTAAGCAGCAAAAAAAACCCATTGCAATGGAGGAAGGAAAAAGCTCAGCCCAGTGTGAGGGGATGGCAGGAGCACGGCTGGGTCAGCACTGGTCCCAAAGACACCCCAAGCTCTGGGGTCTCCCCAGCTTTGGGGTCTTAGGGCAGAGCAGCCCCAGCCATCCACACATCAGATCATCACTGACTAGCAACAGATAAACTGGGAGGAGGGATAAACATCCCTGGGATGGATGTGTCCAAGGAAAGGCAACGGAGCTGGAGAAGGGTCTCCAAGTGTGGGGAGGAGCAGCTGAGGGAGCTGAGGGTGCTGAGCCTGGAGCAAAGGAGGCTCAGGGGAGACCTTCTGGCTCTGCACAGCTCCTGACAGGAGCCTGGAGCCAGGGGGGGGTCGGGCTCTGCTCCCAAGGGACAAGGGACAGGACAAGAGGAAAGGGCCTCAAGTTGCCCCAGGGGAGGTTGAGGTTGGCCCTGAGGAACAATTTCTTTGCCTTGAGGGTTGCCCAGGGCTGTGCCAGGCTGCCCAGGGCAGTGGTGGAGTCCCCACCCCTGGAGGGGTTTCCAAGCTGTGGAGATGTGGTGTGAGGGACACGGGGCAGTGGGGACCTGGCAGTGCTGGGGGATGGTTGGACTCCATCATCCAAAGGTCTCTTCCAACCCAAACAATTCTGTGATTCTACATACCCTCACACCTTTACAGCAGCTAATTTAACACTCCACTGACTTTTATTTTTAAAAGGGGACACCCAATTGTGTCCTGCAACACCTTTTTATACAGCCTGATACACTGACTATCTCTGAATCTGGCTGAAGGTGCCATTTGCCAGGGTGAGCACCAAACATCCCTGTCCTAAAGGGGAGAAACCTCCCCCTGTTCCCTCCCTCTGTTCCTGCAGGGTGCCACTGATGTGTCCCCAAAAAGCAGCTGGCACTGAGGACACACATGGGTGGATTTGCCCCATGCCACCTCTGCTTGCTTTTGCTAAGCAGAAAATTCCCAAGAAAGAGCTGCAGGAAGATACTCAGAGCCATGGGAATATGCTTGGGGCCTGGGAAAATGGGCTTCCTGATTTTGGGGGGATGCAAGCTCAGGCCAGCACCAGAGGAAAACCATGAAATAGCTGGAGGGGTTTGCTACAGCCCCATAACCATCAGCTCTTGGGGGTTCTAAGCCCATCCCTGCAGGTCTGAACTGGGAATTCTGCTCCTGGATCAAGGAGTTTAACCGGTTTTCCAGCCTCAGGGAAAAAAAAACCAGCCCCACAGAACAACAGCCTGGGTTTAGCATGGGCAGAGGAGAAGGTCACAACCCTGCAACCCCTTCCCCTGCCTCTCCCAGCCCTTTCCTCACACCCTGCCTCCCTCCCCGAGCCCCAGCCAGGGAAGGGCCGATGCCAGCGAGGGGTTTGAGCCCAGCCCACCACCAGGCGTGCCAGGGAGGAGGATTATTTGCTGGGCAAAAAGCCACCACTGCCACTACCTACACAATGCCACCCGCTCCTTGGGGGGGGGGATTAGGTGACCATTCAGGAGTCACTTTGATTTAATCTCTAAGCAAACAAACCAATCCCTGGGATATTTTTTGTTATTCTTATTTTCTTCTTCAGGCAGAATCCAAGGGCTGCATCTCACCCGGGGGCAGGTGACTCATCCACCCACCCACCACAGCACAACCCCCCCAGCCAGGATGCCCGGCAGACCCTCGGGGTAGGAAAAACCACTGCAACCCAGGAATTTTTGCTTTTCCTCCCCAAGAAAAGCTTCTGAGGTTCCTCCCCTCTCCCCAAAACCTCTCCAAGCAACACGGGCACACGCACCTCGCTGTGCCCGTGCAGCGGGGAAGGGGCTGCTGGACAGCTACAGCTGGCCACAGCTGGATGGACGGACAGCTGCCAGCCACAGCTGGGCTCAGCTTGTTTTCAAAGTCATAGGTATTTCAGCGCCGGCGTTTCGCAACCCTCGGGTGTCACAACCACCACCACAGCACGGTTTTACTCTGCAAACAGGCCCCGCGGGTGCTCAGCACCCCCCGGCTCTTTCCTGCTCCCGTCGGGCTCAGCTCGTTGCTGCAACAGCTTCACCCAGGCGGGTGCTGTTTCCAAACCCAACAGTGGAAAATGACTTGAAGCACCATCAAAACTGAATATTTAATGGTTTGGGGTTTGTTTTTCTCCTGCTGAGAGGGGCTTGGAGCTGCCCCATCCCCTCCAGGTCTGCACCGGGTGCTCCAAA
>NW_008622850.1:0-555 GCF_000691845.1 Merops nubicus | reverse complement strand
TCTGCACCAGGTGCTCCAAATCCCACCGAGGTGCTGCGTGCCCCAGCCTGCGAGCTGGGAGAGGTGGTTAGAAACCATCTTCTCCCTCTGCCACGCGAGAAACACCCGGGTGGTGGCAGGAAACGTTTTCTTTCTGCAGTTTTAATGTTTTCGGATGGCTGCTCTCGAACAGGAATATGTTAAGTTCTTGATCATACAGCTAGAGTGAGTATGTTATACTGTAGAAAAGTAATTGGGTTTGAATTTTTTTTTTTTTTTTTCAACCGAAACCTTATAATAATAACGACAGAAATCATGAAACAAAGGTGCTGGGAGCCGGGCAGCCACCTCCCTGCACTTCCCTGGCTCTGGGGTGATGGGGAGGGAGAGGACGTGGTGCCCTTATCAGCACACACGCTCCCCTGCCCTCCTGGCAGCCGCGCCGGCCGGGGCTTTGCGGCGTAAACATATTTTGCTCGAGCTTGCAGCCAGGGTTGAGCTAAGGATAACTGGCTTGATAAGAACCAGAAAGCCCCAAAATATCCCAGTTTTGCAGCAGCCCCCATCTGTGCACGT
>NW_008622849.1:0-327 GCF_000691845.1 Merops nubicus | reverse complement strand
CGCCACCCTGCGCCAGCTGCCCTCCTGTCACCCCCTCTTCAAGGTGAAGGTCCCACCTCATCCCGAATCCCCCCCCATCTGACCACAGTGACACCCCCAACGCCACTCAGTGCCATGCAACGCCACTCAGTGCCACCCAATGCCACCCAACACCACTCAACGCCACCCAACACCACCCAATACCACTCAACACCTCCCAATACCACTCAATGCCACCCAACACCACCCAACATCTCCCAATACCACCCAACACCACTCAATGCCACCCAACGCCACCCAACACCACTCAACACCACCCAATACCACCCAATGCCACCCAATGACACC
>NW_008622848.1:5427-5697 GCF_000691845.1 Merops nubicus | reverse complement strand
TTTTTGGATAGTAAGGAAGAAAGCTTTATAATAACAATTTAGGAAGGAGCACGTGTCCCTCCTAAGCAATAGGAATAAATCTCCTCAACCCCAAGCCTCCTGCTGTCCAATGCAAAGTGCTCCTGGTGCTGCTTGTCCCTGACCCTACGGATGGTGCTCCGGGTGGTTTCCTCAGGGCATTTTTGCTCCTCCGAAGCAGAGTTCCAGCCTGTCAGGGTGCAGGGCAGGGGCTGGGGCCACCCCTGACCAGGCTTCATAGCTGGCGTGCCT
>NW_008622848.1:1289-4528 GCF_000691845.1 Merops nubicus | reverse complement strand
GGGCTCTGAGCACCCTGCTCTAGCTGCAGATGTCCCTGCTCCCTGCAGGGGGTTGGACTCGATGACTTTCAAAGGTCCCTTCCCACCCAAAGCAGTCTGTGATTCTACAATCTCTCTACTCAACTATTTCAAATACATCTGCAGGAATGTCAGTGCTATGACATAGACAACTTCCTTCTGGGAAGCACAGCTGGAAAAGCCTGATGCTGTTACCAGGGTGCTGGAGACAACACTGCTCTGCCTTCCCTCCTGAAGCTGTAGCTGAATTTGGCTGATGGGAGCATGGCTGCAAGGCCACCATGGAAAGGAAGGAAAAGGGACAGGAACACATCTTGTGCCTGGCAGCAATGCAGGGCTGCACGGAGAAGACCATGATAGGGAGAAGAGACCTTCATGCCTCAGTTTCCCCACCTGCAAAAGCAGGAGAACAATATAGATGACTTTCCAATGCCCTCTTGTATTTCACCCAGGTTCTGCACTGTGACCTGAAACTTTCAGTACAAAATGAATGATTTTGTTTTCTATTTTGGTTAATACCCTACTTATTTTTTTTTTTTTTAAAAGTTGAATGTGTTATATTTTTACTATTTTCTTTTGAGTCCAAGGTAATAACCTATTTTGCATAAACTTCCCAAAGTACATTCATTTAATTTTTATTTGATTTTTATTTAACACTATTCAATAACTGGGAAAGTGGTTGGACACTGGAAGGGGCTGCCCAGGGAGGTGGTGGAGTCACCAGCCCTGAAGGGGTTCAAAAAATGAGTAGATGTAGCACTTGAGGCTGTTTCGTAGTGGTTAAGGAAATGTTGGGATGAAGGTTGGACTTGATGATCCTGGAGGTCCCTTCCAACCAGAGTGACTCTATGACTCTATTCTGTGTGAGATGAAGAGTCGTTGTGATGTCAACATCTGCTCTGGCAGGCAAAAGAACAAGTGCTCAGATCCAGGATGAAAATGGTGGCTGTGTTTGATCTGATACATGGAGTAAAGTCATGTGAGGCTTTCTTTTGGCCGGAGGGGACAGCAACCCTACTGCCAAAGGCTGGGTGAGGGGACTGGAGAAGGGGCTCAGCCTGATTTCCTCTGAGCTAATGATGGACATCTAAACCCTGGATCTCCTGACAGTTTTGTGTGGTGGTTCTGGTATTCCTGGCTGATGGCAATAGGATAATTATGCTTTGCCACTTTGGTTTCTTTGCCATTGTAACCCTGCAGTAGATGCCATCACCTTACAGCTTGGTTGCTTGGAGGAGAGCAACCAGCAGTGGTTGGTTTTGGTCATGAGTGGTGAAAAACTTATTCCATCTCAGTCTTTACTAGCAACTGCTGTTCTGCAGAATCCCTTCACTGAGGGTCCTTTTAGTGTGAGAGTAATACAGACACCATTTATTTGGCAGAGTGTTCTGTAGCTTTACTGACCCAAGGAGCTCATGCTCCAGAACTGTGTGCTGCAGTGCAACCAAGAGCTGTTGGCTTTTCTCCTTTGCACCCCTGGTGTAAAGTCCCTTCTAGAGTAGGTAGAGGGGAAATATCTTCAGCCACATAAGATTAATTTTTCTGGGTTTGTCCCCATGGTGGTGAAGAGACTGACTCTTCTCTCTGAATGTTCCCTGGAGGGATGTGAAGAAGATGGAGGGGAACAGATCCTCTGCCCTTCTGGCTGTGCCTTCACTCACTCTGCCTGGGTCAAAGTGGCCAGGAACAAGGAAGGTTGTGGTGCCTCACACCTGCTTGCATATTTGTGGGGGTGGAAAAGAGCAGATGTCCAGAGCTGCCAATTCTGGGAGTCCTGGAGGAATGTGGAGCCTGTGACAGCTGATTGAGCTGCAGAGGGTTTGGCTGGGGGAGCATCCCTGCAACGCTGCCTGGCACAGGAGGTGGTGGGGAAGGGAGGTGGAAAGTTGGCCTAGGCTCCAGAATGAAGCTGTTTGAACCTGGAGTGCTTATGGCCAGGGAGCAGAAATTAAACCCTCTCCTGTTGGGAGACACCCACTCTTAGAGTCTCTGCTTGGTTTTGAGTGTCCTTTCTGGGTTAGTTGATGGGAAGAGCAGGTTGCTGACCTCATCAGACTTAGGTTGACACAGCCAACAGGTAACATCAGTCCAATTCCAGCAAGAGCTTCAACTCCAGTAATCCTTTGCACCATTGCTAAGGGACAGCAAGCACGGGAGGAGACAGTGATCTCCAGAAAGTGGCCAAGAAGCAGCCTGGTTTGCACCCAGTATTCAATGAATCTCCTAATGAAGTCTCCTTGGATGTATTTGGCTTGGAGGCATCTGAGTAGGGCTCCACTGAGCGGGTTTGAACAGAGCAAAGGCTGCAGAGGCCCCCAACTCCTTCCAGCAGGGCCACACATGTGCCAAGTGGTTGATATTCCATCATGATGCCTTTGGCCCACCTTAAATAAAGGTTCAGGTATATGAAGACTCTAATGAGCTATGCAAGCAGCATAATGCTGTCCAGCTGTGGGCACAGATGTGACAGAGGAACGTGTCAAAATTCCTAACAGTGTAGAACATAAGGGTGTGATCTACTTTTGATGTTGGACTGATGAGAAGAAAATTATTCATGAGACATTTATTGCCTTCACAGCCTCGTTGTCTGAGAATGCAAGATGTGATTGATCTCATTGCTGCTGTTATCCTACTGATAGATAACCCCTGAAGACCTTAAGTGAATTACCCAAGGTCCCTGTAAGGTTGGGGTGGAATATACTTGGTCTACAGGTAGAGGCACCTAAAAGATGGACATTCACTCTGAATTAGTGGAGTTGTCACTTTAGGTCTCCAGATACTATCTGAAGATTAGGAAGAGAGGAGAAGGATTTCTGAGGCCATACTCTAGGAAGGTGGGTCAGGTAAGACTGCTGGGAAGGCAACAGTCTTCATTTCTTTGCTCCTTTTGTGAGATGAATGGGCTGCCCAGGGAGGTGGTGGAGTCACCATCCTTGGAGGGGTTCAAAAAACGAGTAGATGCAGCACTTGAGGCTGTGGTCTAATAGGGAGATGTTGGGATGAAGGTTGGGCTTGATGATCCTGGAGGTCCTTTCCAACCATGGTGAGTCATTGATTCTATGAAGGACAGGAGTACCAGGGAGGCTGTTCTTATGCATAGCCAAGGACTCACTGCATCAGCAGGGCTGCTTTTTCCAGCTACTGCCCAAGCCAGAAAGCCACTGTCCCACTGATCTGCTGAGCTGGACAGCTCGTGGCTATCTTAATTTGTTGGCATTAGA
>NW_008622848.1:0-1258 GCF_000691845.1 Merops nubicus | reverse complement strand
GTGGATTCCTGCTGCCTTCTCCAGGAAAAAGGATCCTGGAGAAGCATTTTTGAGTTCTGGCATGTATTTAGACAGGATAAAAACCTGTGATCCCTTAGAGTAGAGTTTTGATCTCATCCCACTTGTGTTTTTACAATTAAGCAGATTAAGGAGGATCTCATCAAGGCCCAATTCCATGTCAGGCTTTTGGAAAATAGCCTACAGCCAGGCAGGCACACACATAGAGTCACAGAACCATTAAGGTTGGAAAAGACCTCTAAGATCACCAAGTCCAACCATCACCCAACACTACCATGACCATTAAACCATGTCCCCATGTGCCACATCTACACATTTTTTTTAACCCCTTCAGGGATGGGGATTCCACCATCTCTTTGGGCACCTTGTTCCAATGCCTCACCACTCTCTCTCAGTAAACAAATTCTACCTAATATCCAACTGACATGGATTCTGTCAAACTGTATACATTTGTCTTTCTGAAGTCAGGGTGTGAAGGTCACTGCCCCTGCCTGCCAGAGGATGGAAAAATCCTTCCTGCAAGCTCCAGGTAATTTGAAGGCTTCCTTCAGCACTCAAGAGAAGAGTTCATCTCATCCTTTTCTCCCCTCCCCATCCTTGTGGCTACAACGAGCAAGTGGCCAAGGTTCCTTGGGAGTCTTTTGGGGTCACAGCATGGCTGAGCAGGTCCCAATCCCAAAACCCCAACCTGGAGTCCCTCAGGGAAGGCAATTAGCAAATTAACACCCTGTGGTGAGAACACATCTTGGGAGCTAATTGAACTGGATTTATGGGCATGGGGTTCAAACGGGAGTAGGGCCAAATTTTGGGAGACTTAAATAAACAGAGGGCAGGGACTCGGAGCCCTTGCAGATGCCCGTGGCTGTCCCTCCACCCGGAGCTGGAGGCAGCATCCCTGGTCCCCAGCTGTTGCCCTGGAGGTTTACACAGCTGCTGCTGGAGCTGGGGGTCCCACGGCGGGGTCAGAGGTGGCCACGTTTGGGCGAAGAGAGGAACAGGTGGGTGAAGGGCTGACAGAGGGAACACTGGCACTTTTCTTTTTCCGTGGCCCTCCCCCCCTGTACACGCACGGCCAGGGCTGGAAAAGGCAGGAGGTGACTGTCTGAAAAGCTTCCATGTGGGGTTTTTCCTCCCGTTTTCTGCTTTTTGCTTCTTTGTTGGGTGGATGGGTCCACGCGGCGACAGGCACAAGGACATCTGGGTTAGAGCTCTGTGAAGAATAATATTCAGATCTAGTAGA
>NW_008622847.1:15191-20030 GCF_000691845.1 Merops nubicus | reverse complement strand
ATCACCTTCATATTGAAGCACTTCCTCCTCCTGTCTAACCTAAATCTCTCCTTTTCTAGCTCAAAGCCATTCCCCCTCATCCTCTCACTCCAAACCCTTGTGTCCCTGCCCTGCTTTCCTGTAGGCCCCCTCAGGTACTGCACCTCCAACAGAGAGCTTGGCAAAGTCTGCTCCAGAGCTTTGGGTGGGATTCTCCAAAGCTTAGAGTGAGGAGTAACGGACTGATTGGGGCAGAAATCAGAGAGAAATGAAACAGGCAACCACTTCTGCTCACAACAGCCCCAGTTTGGCCCCGGGCTGCTTCATGCCATGGGCTTGTGGTGATGGGCAGGGGGAGGATGAGGACAGCCAAGGGTGTGAGAGGCCCCTGGGAGCCTCATCTCTCTTTTCAATTAACCCTTTTTCTCTAATCCTGCACTTCACACCCCACCCCCATCCGGGGGATTTTACACATAGATATTTTTGGTTCTCCAGCTTCATATTTCTACCATAAACCCCCCCCCATGATTTATTCTGATGATACCAACGATGAAGCTGTGACTCCCTCCAGCTCAACTCCAAATTCATTCCATAATCCTCAGATAAAAGCTCAGAAGCCAGAATATTCATTACCAACCCGGGCTCCACGAGCAGCCGGGGTAGTAATGGAAGGGAGCAGATTTGACACAGGGGATGTTGCTACAGAAATTAGCCTGTCATAAGATTACAGGGACTAAGTGTTATTGGGTGATAAGGTGTGATGTGTTAATATTAAATTGTCTCGCCAGTTAAAAAGTGAAAAAAAAAGGGGAAAAAAAAAAAAAAGGCAGTGATGAAATTCCCATTTATTAAAAGCCCTGAATACGATATTAAAAGATCTCAGATAAGCCAGTTTATTTCTGTGCTGGAAACCAAACTGAAAGAATTCTCCAGGAGGGATTTCTCTGAATGAATTACAACAATAAAACAACAAAAAAAGAGCCTTTAATAAATGCTGTGGACTAAAGAAGCCTTGACAATTCCAGACTAAGACTAAGCTCTCTGGGGAGGGTTCATTAACCCTTCATTCCTTTTCTTGTTGCATCAAAACAGGGATTAACTAGAGAGTGTTTCCATAGGAAATAAAGCTCTGTGCACCCCAAATTCTCTCTCCCCAGAGATTAACTCTGCTGCTCCCTGTGACACCAGGCTGGGATAAAATGCTAACAAAGGATTCTGGCAAAAAAAAACCCAACCCCAAAACCACAAACACAAAGCTCAAGTGATTTGTCCAAATCACCAGGAGGGTTGAGATAACAACAGGGCCATATATTATCCAGGGATTGCTTAAGAATTTGATCTGTTGCCTCTCAGCCAGCAACAAATAAGGCTGACACCCAGTGCCCATTTGTTCTGAAGCCACGTGGCCACATCCATCACCCAGGGCCCAGGCTCCTGGTTGGAGCCACAGCCATGAAGCCCAGGGTGAAAGGACACCAGCTAAAGCACAGAGGGATGTGCTGGGGGGGTCTGGCTGCAGTTTGGTCTGGGTGGGAAAGGAGAAGAGGTTCTCTCATCTGCTGGAGCAACAGAGTGAGAAAGATAATTAGCTTTAAAAGGCTGCTAAGTTCATTAGAATAAAAAATGAGCCAGTGTGTTCAAGTGGAAGAGATGGAAGCTCCACGGGCGAGGTCCCTGGACCCCAGGGGTACTTCCCTGCCTCTCCTGCTAACAGCAAGCTGGGGTCTGCCAGGGCAGCTGAGGGACCTGTGGGAAGGGTCTATAGTCCTAGAGTCCCTTGAGCCCTACAGGGACTTCTGGAAAGGGGTCTGTAGTCCTAGACCCTCTAGACCCCTAAAAGGGACTCTAGGAAAGGGTCTGTAAAGTCCTAAATAACCATTTGTGGTGTGTTCTAAGATCCCAGCTGTTAGGTTTTTTGTGTGTTTTGGGTTTTTTTTTCCCTTTTAAAACCCCAGTGCTTGAGGAGGGAGGTGCTGGTGCCCAACATGATGGAGGCCATCTCCATGAGGGGCAGCACCTTGCTTGGCGAGGGCAGAGGTGGGCAGACAGACCACAGCTCCCTCCCTGCACACCATAAGCTGCTCCCACCAGGCCAAGGTGCCCAGAGTCAGCTGGTTTGCAGAGGGGGCATCCAAATTATTGCATCCACTTCAACTCCTGAACCCTTAAGCATTTTGTTCTGCTGTCACCACCACCTAGGCTCTCCATCCATCTCGTTGCCCTCTCCTTTCATCCCTTGCCATTGTACAGTCAGACTAAAGGCACAGACCCCTCTCTCCCAAGAGCTAAAAGCCCCTGGGTGGCACCTCTGCCCCACTGCCAGCTGGCAATAGGGACTGTGTGTGCCACCATCCTTCCACACAGCTCACAGCAAGCCAAGGACCTTCCCTCAGCTTCTGCCCCGGGGTGAACCGCAGCCCTCGGGCATTAACCCAACCTCAGAGGGACCACGAGTGGCACGTTCAGCCCGTGACCCAGCCAGCTAAACTATTCAAATCTTTCCAAATCCACCTGCAGGACATCTCACTTCTCTTTGCTCTGAGGGACTCAGCACAGCCCCAGCTTCAGGTGAAGCAGAAGAGCTGTAGAAATGGACTCACACCACTCCTGTGCCAACTCCTGACACGCAGATTACACCATCCTGAGCGGGCTGAAAGCTGGCCTGAAATCAAACCACCAGGAAAAAGAAGAGACTTTCTCTCCCTGGTTACAGCAAATTTGACAGCAGTGGGATGTTTCTGTTCTCTCCCTACAAAGGATCACACTGTTTAAAAATATCCTTTCTGTGAAATCTTTTGTGACCTGTGAGCAGTATAAAAATGCAGCTCGGGGACGCCGAAGGAGGTTACCCACCCGTTGGGGGGGATTTGGAAGCAAACACAGCCTCAGCACTGAACAAATAATAAATAACCAGCATTAATTATTGATCACAACCCCAGCTAATCAAGTTTCACCCCTGTGGTTACCACGGAATCGACAGACCCCTTTGATACAGCCTGTGAAGGGCTTCGTGGCACACCCAGCTCCCTGCCCTGGCAGCCCCGAGAGCCCCCCGGCTGCTGAGCTGGGATTTGGGGAGGGGGTGAGAGCTGATGCCCCCACACTCCAGCCCTTCCATCTCCTGGGGGGACATCTGCACATCCAGAGCAGGCAGAGCTCCAGGGAAGCAGAGCTGGATAGCATCCCAGGTTGCAGCAGGGCTGTGATGGGGTGGGGAGGTCTGGAAAGCCAACGGGTGGAAAGCAGGGCAGGGATGGGGCAGGGTGGGAGGGTTTGGAACTGCAGAGGGTGGTCTGTGCTGCTGGGCTAGTGCCAGGTTTGGCTGGGCTGGGGGGTTTTGGGTTGTGCAGCCTGGGAACAGCTCTGAGAGCATCACCATGACCTCCGGGTCACAGCCCAGCCTTGGCCAGCCTCTGCCTCAAAGCCTGGAATGACCCCACCACAGAACCACAGCCCCAGCCACACCCATGGCAGCAGGTCCTGCTCCAGCTGGGCAGAGGGCAGGGCCAGCACCTCACTCCACTGCCATCTGACCTTATTTCACAAGCAGCTAGTGAAAGTGGACACGAGAAAGCTCCCTCTGGTCTCATCTTTATCCCTCTGTGGCTGGAGGATTCGCTTCCTCTGTGGGAGTCCAAGGCACTAGACCTCCTTCCATCCTCCCCAGGGAAGGTGGAGGAATGGGAAGCTCTGCCCTTGCTGTGCTGCCCCAAAACCGCCCAATATTTGGGCAGGTTGGTGAACCCACTGCTTCTGCTGCTTTACCAGTCCCTGAGCCCTGCAGAATTAGGAGCAAATCGTAGATGACTGGTTGCTCCCAGTCAATGTGGAAGGGCACTTCTCATACCTGGCCCTGCAAGGAACTAAGGAGCTGCAACCCTGTCAAGGGAGTGGTGGGACCACCCAGAGGACACCACAACCTTTTTTTTACCTCCCAGAACCTTATGTTCACATGTTTTTCTCCAGGGAGGAGAAAAGCCTTGCAAATATGTCCAGAGCTGGAAGTGAGGAGCACAAAGAAGGTCCCAGCAGGACCAGAACAGGGACCTGAGCTCCACAGTACAGGCAGCAGTGTTAGCAAATGAGACTAAAAGCCAGAAACATTTGCTGAAGGAAGAGTTAAACACTCACTGCAAGCACAAAAAGTAACATTTCTGGAAGCTTTGATAGCTCTGCAAACAGAAGATAGTGCAAATGTTTTACCCATATTCATATTTCCCACTAGATGCACTCGTCCCTCAGACAATTTATAAGCCCTCATCCAAACCAAAAATCCATCTTTCTTTCAATGACATTATGACCCTTCTCAAAATCTCCTTGACTAGATGCATTTCAGTGAGTCTTCCCTGCTGGAAGCCATCCTGCCAGTTCCAAGAGCTAAGAACCAATCAATCAGACCTTCCCCAAGTGCATGAGATGGGGCTCAGAACCAGGAGCCTCTCCTGTAACTTTCACAAGTCTTCCTCTTTTGGCAGCAAGCCATTCCCAGGTGAGGATTGAGCTTCAAAAAATGCTCCCTGCTGACCACCCCAACCCCAGGCTCCCCTCCAGGCAGCCCCATCTCACCCCCAGCCCTACTGCAGAGCTGGGCTGCAACATGCCAGCCCTCATCCAAGCAAAGGGCACAGGCCTCTGGCAAGCCACGGGGAGTTTTTAACCCTCCCTTAGGGATTTTTAAGCACCCACTGCTGAGGAGTCCTCCCAACACAACACCAACCATGGGTTTAAATTCCCTTTTTTCCTGGGAGTGTTGAGGAAGCTGCTCCAGGGGCACATCCCAGCAAGGGAGCTGGATTCATCAGCACATCCCCTCCAAGAGATCAGCCCAGCATGGCCAGGAGTCCCTGGGAGGAGAGGCCA
>NW_008622847.1:13954-15160 GCF_000691845.1 Merops nubicus | reverse complement strand
ACCCCCGGTGGGGAGATGCCAGCAGCCCCTGGGAGGAGAGGCCAGCAGCCCCTGGGAGGAGAGCTGCCTCCTGCATTATACAAGTTTCCAAACCAAACTATATTCCCTCCTGCTCAGGCACCACTCATTTGCTAATTGGTGCTGGCAAGGAGGGAGTTCAGTATCCCCCTCCCTTGCTGCATGGGGAATAACCCCATTTTTCCAGCAATCTCCCCTGATTTGTCCTTTAAATAAAGCTTAAATAAAGCCACACTGGCCTTTAGGCAGCTTATGGAAGAATATGGAGAAATAAGAACAAATATATACCCATATAGAGACAAATCTATACACAATACCCTCCTCCAGGCTGCCCAGCAAAGAATTGTAGGCAATCACAGCAGTCTGCAGCCACAAATGCAGGGTGAGGCTGTTCACCCTCCTTCCCTCCTGCAGGGCCCAGACAGACACCTCAGAGACATGCTGGAGCATTTTCTCCCCCACAGCAAGCTGAGCAGCATCAGGAATTTTCCCCCTCCCCACCCCATGCCTTTGGGTCCGTGGTACATCCCTAAGCTCCACAGATCTCCCATTGCTCCGGGGTTTAAGGCAGTTGCTTGCTGCCTGACTCAAGGGATGTCAAAAGAAGCCTAAAATGGGATTTAGAGAGCAAAGCTGCTGCCAGGGCTAACCAAGAGCAGAAGAGGGGATGTCTCTCAGGGCTCCCTGGGTGCACGCTGTGCTGTCACCTCCCTGGGCAGGGCATTTCTCAGCAGTGTGACAAGAGGGCATCCAGAAAGTGCTTATTCCCCCAAGGCCATGCTGGCTGAGCATCCCCCTGCCCTGGTGTCCCCCTGGGCTCACTCCTGGGGCACAGGGACCCCAGGAGGGGAGGCCCTGGCATGGACAGGCTCTTCCCTCTCACCCATCGACTGGTTCTGCCACCAGCACCTCCTTGTTGAAACTGAACATCCATCATTACAGGCTTCTAAACCAAAATTCACCCGAGGGAAGGCAGAAGATCTCATTCAGAAGCCATCCTGCCACCCAACCGTCCGCGTTGGGTCAGTGCCATCTAGAGGCAGCCGACCAGCCAAAACCACACAAACCACCCCAAAATTCACCCCGTGGGCCCAGCGTGTCAAGGAGGGACCCCAAAGAGGGTGCCCGTGGGGCAGGCAGGATGGGAGCCCTGGGAGGTGGCAGCTCCACACCCCACACCCCTGGCAG
>NW_008622847.1:12600-13927 GCF_000691845.1 Merops nubicus | reverse complement strand
AGGGCAGGATGGAGCCCAGCCCCAGGCTGCTCCCCACAACCAGCCCAGCCACCCACAGGCATGCAGAGGTGTTCATAGACTTGGCTAAACACTGCCTGGGGCCAAGGAGTATTTCATTTTCATCCCAAATTAGCCTGAAATAGCTAAATAGGAACAGTTTTTTTTATTATGATTATTTTTTCCTCTCCTCGCTGATGGAAAGTTCAGGAAAAACAGCAAATGAGAAAATGAGAGCTGGATAAATATCACCCCTCCTGTAGGGGGGTCCAGGCTGGGTGTGTATCTGCCCCACGGGCACCATCAGCTCCTGCCCCATGCTCACACACCTTCACAGCTAGTGCCCCCTTATTGCAGGGTGCCAAATCTACCCCTGGGACCAAAGTGGCTCCTCCCCAGCCTGGCAATGCCCCCCCAGGAGGGCTGCAGTCACCCCCAGGGTTTATAGCCAGGCTGTAGGACCCCAGCTGCAGCCAGGAGGGGTGACACCAGATCCCAAACTGGCACCAAACCCTGTGCCATCATCAGAGGAGCCAGCAGCACAGCCCCACAGTCCCTGCCCCTGGGTCTCTGAAAGCATCTCCATGGTTTAAACCTTTCCATCCACTTTTGTTGCCTTTTTTTTGTTGTTTTTTTTCAGAAAATACAAATTTCTCTTCAACATATTTAGCAGGGAGGAGGCTGCAGAAGGACAGGATGGAGTTGCCCTCTGTCCCTGGGAACCCCAGCCTATTTTGCAGTGATTAACTAGCTGTATTTTCATCCTGTCCATTCCTGGTTAAAGCCTCAGGGGGACAATTTCCAGATGCTTTCTCATCTTGCCCAGAGGTGTCATCTCCTGACAACCCCCAGCGTGGCCACATCTGGCAAGCTCCATTTTGGCTTCTTTTTATTGCTGTTATTTCATGTGCCCGTGGCACTAATGAGAAGGTTGATCCCGTGGAACATTGCTGCAGAAACCAAGTGGTGTTTGGAGGAGCAGTGGGTGCTTTAGACCCAAGGCTACAGGCACATGAGGGTTTTGTTGTGGTTTGATGCCCGTGCTCCCAGTTGGAGCATCCAACATCCCCCCAGGATGGGGTGTCCACACAACAGGCTCTTCCAACCAACCCAAGGTCCCAAGATGGTCCCTATTGATGGAGCAGCAGCAGGTCAGCCCAGGCAACCCCAAATAATATGATATAAAGCCCAGCTGGTCCCTCGAGGGTAACACAGAAACTCCAGTGCCTTTGGGGCTGGGAATGTGATTGGAAATCAAAAGGTTTGGGGACTCAGGAACAGCCATAGCAGGGTTTGATTAAGGAAACTATTATTGAGCCAGTAAATAAAG
>NW_008622847.1:1904-12487 GCF_000691845.1 Merops nubicus | reverse complement strand
CAGCCTGAGCCTCGTGCCAGATCCCACAGCCCTGCCAGAGCTGGGTTTGCTCTTCTACCCCCACTCAGATGCTGGTCCCATCCTCAGGGGCAGCATGTGCCCACCACAAGCCTTTTTTTTCTGCTCACAGAAGCATCAGCAGCACCCATGGGTGGGTGAGGAGCTGAGCAGGAGCTGGCCCTGAGCTCTCCCAGCCCAGGAGGACCCCCAGCCTGGGCATTTGTGTGCACTCGCAGCCCAGAAAGTCACCTGGGCTCTGCAGGGAGGGGATCCTGCCCCTCTGCCCCCTCTGTGAGACCCCCCTGCAGTGCTGGGGCAGCTCTGGAGTCCTCAGCACAGCAGAGCCAGGGAGCTGCTGGAGCGGGGCCAGAGGAGCCCCAGCAATGCCCCGAGGGGGGAACCCCTCTGCTGGGAGCCCAGGCTGGGACAAGGAACCACTGGAGAGAGTCCAGTGGAAGTTACAAAGATGCTGAGGGGTCTGGAACATCTCTCTTATGAGGTAGGACTGAGAGACTTGGGGTTGTTCACCCTGGAGAAGACTGAGGGGGGATTTTACCCACACCTATCAATAGCTGAAGGATGGAGGTCAAGAGGATGGTGCCCAGTAACAGGCCAAGGGGCAACAGGCACAAATCAGAATATAGGAGGTTCTGTCCTAAAATGGGGAAAAACTGCTTCACATTGAGGGTGCCAGAGCCCTGGAGCAGCTGCCCAGAGAGGCTGTGGAGTCTCCTTCTCTGGAGAGATTCTAAACCCACCCGGATGTGACCCTGGGCACCCTGCTGTGGGTGACCCTGCTTTAGCAGGAGGGTCAGGCAAGATGATCACCAGAGGTCCCTTCCAACCCCTGCCATGCTGGGACTCCGTGCCAAGGACTGCACCAACACAACACCCCCTGGCATTTATTTAGGGGCCTGGAGGTGATGGCATCCCCAGCATTTGCTCCTGAAGCAGGACAGAAGCAAGAGCCACCTCTCTGCCCCACACAGATCCATCACTGCTCCTGCCTCCCCTGGAATTTATGTGCTGGATTAGCACAGCCTTGCTCAGCGAGGGCAGCAGAGTGGCCAAGCCCAGGGACATAAATCCACAGGCTCTGGAGCAGAGCAGCCCTGGACAGGGACCTTGTCACAGCAGGGGAAGGTGAACCTGGCTGTGGACACGTTCTCCTCACAGGCATGGCCCTACCCCCACGGTGTGGGGCTTCCCACCTCCTCCTTTAGTTTTCTCTCTCCTTTTAACCCCACCTCCTAAGCAAAGCAGAGCAGCAGCCACCATCTCAGAGGGAAAGGGTCCCCAGTTGTCCCCCTCTGTGCCAACACAGGGACCCCCCCACGCTGTGTGGTGCTGCTGGGGAGTGTCAGTGCCCCATATGTCCCAAATTTCCTGCTGCACCAGCCTGACTGTAATCAGCTTTGGATTACCAGAGTCTTCTAAAGCACCAGGCTGATAACATCCCTTCTGTTACTGACTCTCTCAATCTCCCCAGTCACACAGATGGTTTCCCCCCCAGCAACCCAGCAACAATTAGCAGGAAGTGAAAAGAACCCCAAAATAGGGGGAAAAAAAAGAAGTTAATTCTCGGGTGAAATCCAGACCCTGTTGCAATGAGCAGCTGCTGGCTCCTTCTTTGCAGCAGCAAAATTGCCAGAGGATCCAGAGTGCAATGAGACAGCAGTGACTGTAAAACCAACCCCTTGCCCACAGCACATCACTGACCTCGGGAAGGTGCTGCCACAAATTGCCCCTGAGGTTCTGGTGGTGCAGGACTCGAGCTGATCAGACACTCAGATCAGTGGGGACAAGAGCCACCATCACCTGAAGCACAGGGGGAAAATAAATGCCATATGGTTAGAGCCTTATCCCTCAGGACTTAGCCCGAGTGCTGTCTGAGTACAGGAAGAATTTCCCTCTTCTCAGTGGCCACCACTTTTTTCCCATCCTTCCCTTGAAGCTGCTGGAACATCCTGAACGTGGTGACTGGTCCTGCCACATCTTTTTGAGCTGCCTGGCACGTACTCCTCATCTCTGACTGCCCAAGAAGCCCCCAGAGGCTCCTCACCTGAGCACTTCCTTCTCCATCAGGATGCTCTCTTGCCTCCAGCTTTGCAGAAGGTGGCACTTTCTAACAGGGCTGTGCTTTGGGGAGGAGCTGCATCAACACCAGCACAGCCCATGGACCCTCAGGGTCCCAGAACAGCAGGGGCAGCTCTTCTCCCCACCACAGGTTGGGGAGTGGAGATCCTGAGAACCAGAGACTGCTGCTGTTCAACACTTCTCCTCATTCCACTTAATTTTGAGTTTCAATAACCTTGCAGAAAGGTTTTCATCAATCCAGTTGCCTCAAGTGGTAAAACTCAGAAAACAGGGCCCAAAAATAACCAAAGCAGCCAGAAAACAGGAACAGGACAATTTTTTAAAGTCTGTTTTCCTGCCAGCTTGGTGCCCAGGGTACCTCCCACACCACAGCCAGGGGCATGGGGCACCCCTGGAGCAGTCCAGAAGCAGAACCAGCCACCTCCCAGCCACCAGGGCAGTGACAAGTGCCTGAAACCACCACTCATTTGCAGCACTAATTGGTATTTAGCAGCCCCCAGGTGCCCGAGTCCCATCTCAACGTGCTGGAGCCCAGATCCTCAAGGGACCAGTCCAGCTCGTTGTCTCCTTAGCAGAAGAGAGAATCCTGCAGGATTATTACACCCAGAATGTTTCTGGGGATTTGGATCTGAGCCTTTCCACACCCAGCCTGTAGCTGCACGTTCTGGCAGTGAAGGGCCTGATTTTACCCCCTTTTTAATATAAATATAAATGGTATTTCTCTCCCTCTAATCCAGACAGCTCCTTCTCTCTATGCCATCTCACACCAGCACTGAGGATTTACTTCTTCCCCCTCATAAAAGGGAAAAAATCAGCTTCTCCTGAGTCCCAAATGTTCTTTTTCTGCCTGAACAAGCCCTGCTGCTCTTCAGGTTCCAAGAGGGACCCAGGAACCCCAAAACTGAGATGGGAAGAGACTGGAGACTTGAGTCCCTTTGGGGAAACCCAGGAGGGAGTTTTGCAGACACCACCCAGGGGTTCAATCCCTGCCTGTCCTCGTGTGGATGGTGACACAGGGTCAGCCCCAGATGGGTTTGTGAGGCTGGGGTGAGCCCAGGAGCTGTGGCACTGGGTGGAGAACCCCATCCCCTGAGGCTTGGGGCCAGGGCAGTGAGAATCCAGCCCTGCCTGGGAGCACAGTGCTGGGGACAGGGGCTGCCCAGGGGCAGCAGTCACACCCTGCCCTGGCTGCTGGGGAGTTCCCAGCCAGCTGAATTAAGTCTATCCATGCAGCTTAGTGCCCTGAGCTGCTCAGCAGCTTCCCCAGCTCCTTCTGCAGGGCAAGGGGTGAGGCCCTGGGGGATGACCAGGCAGCAAGGGATGCTGAGGCAGCATCTGGAGGAATTTCTTGGTGGATTTTAGGGCATCAGCTATTCATGACCCCTCCTCTTAGTGATGTCCTGAGAGATGTCATCACTCAGCAAAGAGGAGGAGCTTGGAAGTTTCTTTTAAAAACTCCTGTCCCCTCAAATCCTTGCCTCTGCTGTGCATCACTGCGAGGTGTAAGATTTCAGAGAGGTTTCAGGGGGTGTGTCCTGGCTCCTATGGATCACCACAGGGGAAAATGGACCCTGAAAGGAGGAACATCAATTTCTTTGCTGGGACAGTGCTTGGCTGCACCAGGCTCCATGAAGGAGCTTCACCCTGAAGGTCTGAGCCTGGGTGTGGGTCCTGCTGCAGCCGTGCCACCTTCCCTGGGCAGCAAGGGAACAGCTCCTGTCAACACACACCAGCAGAGCCCCAGAGCTGAAAGGAAAGGAGAGGAGTGAGCCTGCAAACCCCAGGAAAACATCCAAGCTGACAGCACAGCAGCTCAGTAGTGTTGCCCTGCAAACTCAACCAGCCACACTTACAAATGCCTCCAATTTAGAGGCAGATTTCTCATCAGCTCAGCTACCCACAGCTCCTCAAGGCACAGGCTCACCCTGAACAGCCTGTGCCTGCCTGGGCTGGCAGAGAAACAGCAGCTGTAGCCACAGAGGAGTCCCAGGGGTCCCCAAATCTACCCGAGTACAGAGCTGGAGGCAGCCCCCAATGTCCCTGCCAGCCTGTGTGGTGGTGCCTGGCCCTGCCCCCTGCCCACGTTGCACAGGACCCCCTGCAGACTGCCCACGTTAGCTCTAGGGAGGACAAAAAGCTGTCCAAGGAGGAAACTGCAGGTTTGGTCCCCAGTTGTTCCAGCCAGGCTGCTGCTCAGCGGGGCTGTGTCAGCCCAGACCCCTTGGGCTGTACAGCATCCAACCCCAAATTGGGGCTGGGGGCTGGGAAAGGTGCCACCCAGCATGGCACTGAGCAGCAGAGCAGGTCCCAGGGAGTGGGGACTGACTGGCACACAGGGCCCTGCTGCACACAGCAAGGGGAGGCAGGGCCAGCCCCTGTTTTGGGGGGTCAGGCTGAGGTTGGAGGTTGGCACTCACCTCCCAGGGCAGCCAGCATCCCAACCCTCCCTCTCCTGCTGGCTGGGCACTTGGGGACATGGTTTAAGGGGCATGGTTGGACTTGCTGACCTTAGAGATCTTTTCCAACCTTCATGATCCTATGACTGCTTCTCCTCGTCAGCTCCTCCAACCTTATTAAAACCAGATGAAGCTTCTGGGTTCAATTTAGTTTCAAGCCCCTCTGTGGTTAGTGGTAAAAAGTACAGTGCTCCCCTTCCACCTCTAAAAATCAAACTGCAGCCATCATGCAGGTTTTTACATGCCTCTCATTTCAGAAATGAGGACACAGAGCCACGGGGGGCTGATCCCACTTGTCCCCACTGTCCTTGAGAGCAAAGAGATGCCCCAGGAGCAAAGTGCTGGGTGCTGCAGGGCTCTGCCTCTGTGCCCGAGATCTCAGCCCCTGGTCCTCAGCCCTGTCCCACAGGACTCCCCTGCACCCTCCTTCCCACCACCTACCTTTGCAGCAGAGGGAAGAGCCTCCCAAAAGGACTTCTGGGATCTGATGTCGAATAGTAGGGAAAAACAATTTGGAAATAACCCAAACTGAGTGATTCCAAGGGCTGCAGACCCCACCGTGCCCCAGAGGCTGTGGGCAACCAACAGACCACAGAGCTCCTCCCTGGTGGCCAAGCTGCCACCCTGGAGATGAGCTCTGACTGTTCAAGCTGTTGAGCCCCTACCACCTAGAAAGGTTGTTTCCTGGCTGTAAAATTACTCCAGGCTTGTCCAAAGAAGCTACACAGCTTTGAATTCCCTCAGCAGGATGGGGAAACTGGGGTGGATGACACCCTGCAGCCCTTTAATTGATTCATTCCACTTGTTTGCTGTTGATGGCACGTGTGACCCCTGGAAAGGGGCAACAAGAACAACTGGGGAGCTGCACCAAGCCAGGCAGGAGGGGGAGAGATGCTGATATCTGCTGCACTCAGGGGCTCAGCACATCTCCCTGTTTAAGATCTTTGCCACCACAATGTGTGAGCTGCCCCTTTATTAAACGCTGCTCCCAAACCTACTGATAGAATCATAGAATCCTTTAGGTTGGAAGGGACCTCCAAGATCATCAAGTCCAACCCTTGAGCCATTAGGGCTCTAAAGTCCTCTGCTAAAACAGATCAGAATCTGTCAGGGTTGGAAGGGACCACAAGGATCCCCCAGTTCCAACCCCTCTGCCATGAGCAGGGACACCTCCCACTAGATCAGGCTGCCCAGAGCCTCCTCCAGCCTGGCCTTAAAGACCCCCAGGGATGGGGCCTCAACCCCCTCCCTGGGCAACCCATTCCAGGGTCTCACCACTCTCCTGGGGAAGAACTTCTTCCTCACATCCAGCCTGAATCTGCCCACTGCCAGCTTTGCCCCATTCCCCCGTGTCCTGGCACTACCCAATAGCCTAAAAAGTCCCTCCCCAGCTTTCTTGTAGCCCCCCTAAGACACTGGAAGGCCACAATAAGGTCACCTCAGAGCCTTCTCCTCTCCAGACTGAACAGCCCCAACTCTCTCAGTCTGTCCTCACAGCAGAGCTGCTCCAGCCCTCGGATCATTCTGGTGATGCAGGGGAAGGAGTTTCCTAGAGGTGAGAGAGCCCAGCCAGCCCTCCACTCCTCATCCAGCACACCACCCAGGCCTGTCCACAGCCCCCTGCCCATCACCCTGCCCTGCTCTCACTCCAGCCTGGACCACCTTACTGCAGGAGGCCATCGCTGCTCATTGACTGCATTCAGCAAGGAGAAGGAATTTAAAGCAGAAAGTTCATCCAGGGGAAAGTGTTGAGATGTTTCTTCCACCTTTGTCCCCCCATCCCAAAAGCCTGTGACTTGTTTTGAGTGGAAGTGGTGATGTGGGGCAGTTTGCAGCTCTCCCTGGGGTGCAGCAGAAGCCCAGGAGCTGAGCTGAACGATGCTGCCTCGTGCATCCTTCTCCAACTCCAGCACCTTCATTACTTCTGAGAACAAATTTCTGACACTGGAAATGCAGCCAAACTGGATTTTCTTCCTAGCTTGCTTTGCCACTGGTTCCTTCAAAGCAAACCATCAAGCCAAACCCATTTCTTTCATGCACTCCATAAGGGTTTGATGTGAGTGGTGGGCTCCTTCATCTGCTGCTGCTTCAGAGAAAGGATGTAGATAAAAAGATGAAAGGAGGAGGAAGCCTCGTGGATGTGGATTGCTCTGAGAGACCTGGCTTCTCCATCACAACCTCCTGCCACATCACAAGGACAGCCAGGATGGGGGCAAGACCAACCAACTCCTCCTGCTGGGACAGGTCCTCAAGCACCTCTCTGCTGCAGCTTGCCTGGGGAACACACCAGAGCTAGGGGTGGGATTTGGGGCATCATGGTCCCACCCTGAGCCAGCTCAGACACTTCCACAGCCCTCCAACAGCTCAGCTCACCCAGACCATGGCAGCACAGCCAGCAGGGCAGGGACCCCCAGTCTGCCTCTCAGCCCCTCGACCTTCCCCCACAGCCTCTCCAGGACTCATTTGCAGTTTTCCTCACTTCTTTCCATGAGGTCTAAAGGTTCAACCTCGCTGACAGAAGAAGACAGCTGAGAGTCCACAGGCAGCTCCTTCATCCCCCTCCCACTAAGGAGCCAAGGGAGCAGCACCAAGCAGCACGAGGAGATGGGCCAGGCCAGAGCAGAGCACCATCCCTGCCCCAAAATCTTGGCTCTGCTCACGGCTGTGAGGGCTTGAAGCATCTTCTCATGCCCCCTGGTGAGCCCAGGAGCAGCTTCCCCACCTCGCCACCACGCACACGCAGCAAACTCATCCTCACCATCACTTTCAAGCAGCACCCTGGGCTGTGGACACCCTACCTGAGCCCAGCAAAGGTCACAGGAAGAAGGGCTGCTTGTTTTCTCTGGCCTGTCCAAGCATCACCCAACATCAGAGAGCTGCTTCCCACCAATCCTCGTGGGTACCCACTGCTGCCACGAGAGCACCAGCCAGCTCCAGGGACAAGTGTCTCCTTCCTAGGAACAGGACTGGGGGGGAGAGGAACAAATAGGAGAAGGAAGATCAGCAGGAGAAGACAGGAGAGCTGAGAGCACTTCCAGCCATCACCACAGGTCTTGGCCTCAGCACTCATTCAAGCCTTGGGTCCTCATGTCCTGCGAGTTAGAAGTGGTAAAACACCAACCAAAACACAACCACCTCTAATTGGATGGCTTCTTGGAGAACAAAGAAACAACAGTTCTGTTGAAAAGGGGAAAAAAAATGGTTTGACTCAAAAAAACCTTTCACTATTTTAAGTGAAACACAGAGGTAAATACGTTTCATTCAGGTTTTATCACCACAACTCACTCTGACATTTACATTGTATTAAAGTTTTAATATTAATACCGTGCTGCTGTATAATATTGAATACAAAAATTAAATCTATATATTTTTCAGTTCCTATTTCATATGCTAAAATCCAAACAGCACAATCCCTTTGCTCCACTGAAGATAAAAGCACCCAGCACTAATTAGAAGTTATCCGATGCTCCTGAGGCTCAGGACCAAAAATAAGTGAGGGTCTCAAACACCCAAACCACAGCCCCCAAGCCAAGCCTTGAATGGCAATTTGGGTCACAGAAGACAGGTGAGTGCCCACAGGTCCTTGTGACCCATAGTTTGTTGGGCATCCAAACACCCTGGGGCTCTCCAGGAGTTAAATTCCCCATCTCCACCAACCTGAAGACCACCCCAGCCTCCTTCATGCTGAAGCATCAGTTTGGGGAGCAGACAGGACCACAAGCATCCCACCCATGGCTGGCCAGAGGCTCCTTCCCCACCCTGGAGCTGCTCCACAGGTCTCCTGCTCCCCTCCAGCTCCAGTTCTCCAAGCCCCTCTGCTTAATTGGAGGCCAGCTTTGAAGTGCCTGTGTTTAACAGGGTCTAATCTTCAAACTGAATCTATTCCACAGGGCTTGATCTCCAGAATGGCTGCGTCTGAGGCCTTAGATTTCAAAGCAGCTCCACTTTGTCTGGAAGCTGCAACCACATAATAGGGCCTGGTTTTAAACCAGGAGTGTTTAATAGGATCTGATGTTTAAAGTGCACGTATCTAATTGGACCTAATCTTTATAATCCCCCTTTCCTCCCCCTTTTCCTGGCATTTCTTCTCCTCTTTTGCTGCTCCCACGCCGAGCCCCCAATCCCTGCCTCTGCCAGGAGCCCCACCAGGGCCAGGAGCTGCTCTCACAGGGACCATCCCAAAGCCTCTGAAAACCCTCCAGGGTTTCCCAGATCAGTTCCTAATTCCCACTGCACTCCCTCTGCTCAGACTATTTCAGCAGCCTCAGACTATCTCATGCCTGTGTTGTCCTCCCTGGTCTATGAGGAGTTGCACTCTTTGGAAAGGAAGTCCTCTCCCAGGAGTAGCCAAGATGTTCAACTTCAGAGTTGCCACTCAAAGGCTCAAGCAACAACTCATTTTGCTTCTTCCTTTGTCAAATGAGAAAACATCATTTTATGTCTTTAAAATCCACCCTCTCTCACAAAATTGAGGCACGAGGAATCAGCACCTCTTCCAAGCAAAGCCACCACAAACACACAGGTCCTGCAGCAGCTCTGAAGAGCTCCGTGCCCACCCCTCAGCACCCCTCAAGCTCCCAGCACCAGGATCTGATGGCATCTCGAGGCACCCACAGCCCCCCACACCCACCCAGGCAGTTTCTGTAGTTCACAACTATTTCAAGACACTTCTTCCCCTCCGTGTGCTCAGAGTCCCAGCCTTCAAAACCACAGAAGCCCTGGGGGCACAGTGTGATTTCTTCATGCTGCCAGAGAGATGGATCATGCTCTGGGAAGGGTCATGGGCTGTGCCAGCCAGGTGCTGTGCCCTACCCTCACACCAACCCTGCTCCTGGCACCCATCCCCAAAACACCTCTGAGGTTACCAAAGCCTCGGGAGTCAATTTAATACCTGCAGTGACAGTGCTTTAAAACTGTCCCATCCACAGGTCAAGTCCTTTTCCAGCACCTCTCCCATCACAGGCAGGATGCTGTCACCAAGCCATGAAGTTCCCTGCCCCCAGAGCCCCCAGCCAGCTGTGGACCAGAGAGCACAGCTGGATGGGTGTCACTCCCTGCCCAGCCTGATCTCTGCCCCAGCAGCTCTCCACAGAGACTTGGTGATGTCCTGCAGTGCCACCTCAGGTCCCACCTTGCTCCAGAGCTCACCCCAGGGGTACAGGAGCCCCCCCTGCCCCTTGGCCCTGCTCTGGCAGCTCGTTAGGGACTGCAGGATTAAACAAGCCTCAGGCACCTTTGCTGCTGCTCCACAGAATTCACACTTTTGGCCAGGGACCACAAATTGTCCTCAAGAAGTATGGGCAGGGAGCAGAGGCTGCAGCTCTGCACAAGCCCCGTGGGAGATGGGATGCCAGGGAGGGATCTGTGCCTCAGTTTCCCCTATCCAGCTTCCCTGCAGTGCTGGAAGGGGACATGAAGAGGAGGGATCTGTACTCCATGGCTCATCTCTGCAGGAGCTTTCAGCAATGCTCCCCAGAGTCATCGACCTGCAGCGTGGAGGAAATAAAGAGAAAAATACTCTGGACTTAGCTGAGCAGACAAATGAAAGCAGAGAGGAACCAGGCAGTGGTTCAAGGAGGCAAGGAAAGGTGGAGCATGAACAGAGAGCAGCTCTCCTCCAGTGCCTGAGCATGGGGACACCTCACACCTCCATCCTTGGGGTGATCCATGAACCCTCCCTCCAAAGCACACACCCCAGCCGGTGCCCTGGGTAGGGCAGGCCCCCTCGAGTCGCCCCGGGGGGCTGGCACCCACGTCTGCCCCACGTTCACATGCCCACCACCCCCCACCCCCCCTGCAGAATTCACCCACCAGGCTCTGGATTTATGCTCCACAGGAGCCTTACTGACAGACAGCAGGGGTGGGAGGTTAGAGCAGCAATGCTTCCAGGATTTGCATAAAACAAGGGCATGTCATAATTCAGCTGATGCAGATGTGGATAAGATTCAATCGTTGGCCATTTTATAATTAGATGGCTAATCATAAAATAACCTTTGCGAGTCATCAAAAACCATTATTATACACATGAAT
>NW_008622847.1:1385-1892 GCF_000691845.1 Merops nubicus | reverse complement strand
CCTGCTGGGTACCCAACCCACTTCACCCTCGTCCTTGAGGACCAGAGAAGGTAGAGGAAGATCTTTTTGGTGGCACTTCTTCTGCAGCCAGCCCCATGGTGTGAGCAGATTTCATGGATCACAAATGCTCAGTCAATACCCCAGTGCTTTGGGGAAAGATGTTCTTCCTCAGGTCTTCTGTGGCTGGAGGTTTGGCTGGCTGCTGACAGAGCTTTTGGCCCGGATTTATTGTTTTGGAGATGCCTTTCTCTGCATCTCAGGGCAGATTCAGCCGCTGAGCCAGGAGTGGGAAAGTGTGCTGGGGTGAAAAGAGAAGTCCCAGCAAGAAGCTACAATCATTGCTCTGGGTTTGCTGGTCGTTGTCAGGCTCATGAATGGCCCTGGGGAGGTATCAGGTGGAAGATGTCTTCTGCTGCAGATAAAACCAAAGGCAAAGCACCTCTTCCCACACACTGGTGCTGACTTTCTCTGAAGGCTGGGCTAGGAAAGGCAGTGGCTGCAGAGGTG
>NW_008622847.1:0-1335 GCF_000691845.1 Merops nubicus | reverse complement strand
GGAGCATGTCCAGAGAAAAGCAACGAAGCTGGGGAAGGGTCTAGAGCCCAAGTGTGGGGAGGAGCAGCTGAGGGAGCTGGGGGTGCTGAGCCTGGAGCAAAGGAGGCTCAGGGGAGACCTTCTGGCTCTGCACAGCTCCAAGGATCAAGGGACTAGACCCCAAGGGGCCTCAAGTTGCCCCAGGGGAGGTTTCAGTTGCCCCTGAGGAACCATTTCTTGCCCTGGAGGGCTGTGGAGGCCTGTGCCAGGCTGCCCAGGGCAGTGGTGGAGTCCCCACCCCTCGAGGGGTTTCCAAGCTGTGGAGATGTGGGGTGAGGGACACGGGGCAGTGGGGACCTGGCAGCGCTGGGGAAGGGTTGGACTCCATCATCTTAAAGGTCTCTCCCAACCAAATGGATTCTGTGATTCTAAAGGGGGAGCTCTGATTCCCTCAGAGCCCAGGACCCCTGTACTGCCCCCACTGCCCCCCAGCACAACAACACTGCCACCAACACCTCAGCTCTCCATTCCCCCCTGCAACATGGCTCAGTATAAAGAGGCCATTGAGACAGACCATTTACCTGATAAAGCAAAAGTCTTTGTTCTGTCCTAAATAAGAGGGATTTATGAAATTGGGGCAGGTGGAGGAAGAAGAAGATTAAGTCTGTAATCTCTTTAAAAACCAAAAAAAACACCCACCCCAACTTGAAAGTGTGGCTCCTACACCACATCCTCTCAGCCCACATCTGCACACTGCCACTCAGACACGCTTCTGATCCTCCTCTGAGCCTGGTGCTAATCCTAAAAGCCTCAAAACACTTGACCCATCACTATAGATTAGCTGGCTGTTACCAAAACACACCAGAAAGGTGAGCACACCATTCGTTCCTGTGCAACCTGCTGCAATGCTGGGGTGGGCAGAGGGAGCCTGATGGAAAGACCATGGAAGGATTTCCCTCCCACGTCCCACCAGCACCCCGGGAATCAGCTGCTCCCCCAGAGGAGGATTCCAGCTTGGCTGCAGTCTCATCTACAGCCCAGGATAGTGTGTCACCATGGCAAGCCTGTAATAAACATAATTATAGAAGAAATTGAGGCTTATTCAGAAGCGTGTGTGGGCAGAAGCAAGTCCTAAGGGGTGTAAAAACATCTCAGGAGGTGCAGCAGCACCAAGATGATTTCAAAAGTCCAGTGTGCTAAGTAGCTGAACGATCTCTTGCAGAGATGGGGACACAGGAAAGAGGATTGAGTACACATAATACATATTTCATGTATCAATTCCTTATCACTAACACCCCAAATGGCTCTTATTTTTAATTCCAGGAGGAAGAGTTATCACAGAATGGCTGAGGTTGG
>NW_008622846.1:4091-11423 GCF_000691845.1 Merops nubicus | reverse complement strand
GACGGCGCTGCGCAAGGTGAGAGCGGAGCCCGGGTTGCCTGTCGCCTGCAGGAATGAAATCCAGTGCTGGATTCCCCGCCGCCTTCACTTGCGGTCGGCCAGAGCAGCCCGCTGAAGGTCATGGAAGGCCCCGGGCCACCGCACCGCTCTACGGGAGGAACAAACTAACAGGAGCCTAAAGCAGTACCTCTGTGCGGGGAGCACCCCCTGCTCTCCAGCTCACCGACCGGGCACAGGTGGGAAGCTGGCTCTGGCACCGTTAACATTCTGCAGTTAGGATCTCTCCAAGAAAGTCTCTACAATTCTATAAATTCGTTCTTCTCAATCTTGCTTTGAGAAGTGTTTCTCATTAATAAAGATGATCTGCTGAAGGCTTTATCCACGACCAAAGAACCTAAAGAACATGTTTTCGTTTCCCTCGGAGTACTTCCCTGCACTACATAAACCCAGAGAACAACTCTATTGCATTAGATAGCCATGCAATAAGTAATGCCTAATACAATTGAAGGAAGACAAAGAACCCATTAAGGAAAAGCTTAACAGAAGAAAATCACTGTCTGATCTAATTTTAATGACAGCATTGACCATAAAACATTTTGGTGAATGCCTTTAAAAAATTATAATAAACACAAATGCACATCTTCAAGTTATTCTTTATATCATGCCCTGAGCAGAGATAAATACATTATAGACACAATACATCAAACCATTGTCAAAGTTGCAGTTAGATGACATACTTTCTGTGCCTGCCATCTACAACAGAAGCATGCTGTCTTATGCCTCCAGTGAGACTACACAGTTCCTGGCAAGAACCAAAATGAAATAGCTCCCAGAAACACCCAGTTTAGCCCAGTGAAAAGTTTAGCCTAAGAAGGAACTGGGCAAATTTCAGTATTTCATGTTCATATCACTTCCTACAGCTATTATCTGTGTCTTTCCAGAAAAGCTTTCCCAAGAAGAGTTTGACAAAAAAAAAAATCCCCACCAAAATCATCAAATTCTGAGGCATTAGAGACTGCAGTGTGCCTTACAAGTTTCTAAACTCCTCTGGTCTCTGAAAAGGAAATTCCTTAAATAGCTGGAAGAGGTAAAGAGATACTGAAACAGAAGTGTGTATCTCTTCTTTAGAAGATGACAGAAGAGGCCAATGCAAATGGTTCTCAGATAGAGTCCTTGACCTTCTTAATCCTTTGACATTTTTAATTGCTTTATACAGATTCTACTAGCTAGCAGTGTTACTTCAAGAAAATATTGGTTTTCTAAAGCCTTATATAAGCATGTATCATCAACATCAAGTTTTGTTGGTTCCCCCACGCTCTCAAAACCAACGCTGCAGCAGTTCTGACACTTTTTTCTAAACCTTTTGATTTTCAACACAGCAGTAACAGTAATGGCTACCTATGAAAGAGTTCAAGAGAACTTTCCTATCAGTTTCATTGGTCAGTTTTCACTAAGAGGTTTTTAACATATAGTGCAGTATTCAGATAGAATTGGATTCAAGTCTAGCTCTCAATATTTCTCTGCTCAGCAGAAGAGGATGACTAATCTTTGGACTCAGCTTGCTTACCCCAAATCAAGAGACCAGATCAGGAGAAAGTGGACAGGAAAATTAGAATGTAAAACTGTAATAAGACTACCATGTTTTTGTTGACAAATATATTATAGTAAAACAATATAAAGGACACTTGGAGAATATCAGCTTCTGTGTATTGGTAATACAAGGTGTGGGGTTTTTTGTTTGTTTGTTTGGGGGTTTTTTTGTTTGTTTTGTTTGTGTGTTTGGTTTTGTTTTTTGTTCATTTGGTTTTAACTGACAGTACATACTAAAGTCTTCAGACAGAAACAGTCTTTTTGCACTGAAGTATATAAAGCATTTCTAGACCTATAAACTATGTCCATCCTTAATAATTCATGATCTTTAGACTAAAGAAAGAAAGAAAATTCCTATTAATGCCAGAGGGATCTGGATCAATTCCTATAAATTGACTTTGAAATTGCATGCTTAGAAATCACTATTTAAAAGCCACTATTTTAGTACATTGGAGAAAGAATAAAACACATGCACAAAAACCATAAGGGTTTTCCACACATTAAATAATGTAAATTTGAGGGAAAAGTAACTGATGTTTGTAAACTCCTGTATTTTTAAATTGTTTCAACAAGCCCAGCTGACAGGCTCTCAGAATAATATAAAACTCAAAAATATTTCGTTGTGAAGTACTTGGAAAGCATGAAATAACTGGGGAGGAAGCATAGGTGTTTGTTTTTTTTTTTCTTTTTTTGAAAGACTGTCAACAATAGTAGTCCAGTTTAAATGCAAAATATAAAAGTTTTCCTGAATGTACAAAGTGTACTATAGAGCTATTACGGCAAGTTAATTGATAATAAAATGTTTTCTTCCTTTGAAGTTTTCTAAACAAAGCTGGAAGAAGAATCCTAAAAATCTTGGTCACCTGGGCAAAAAAAAAAGGCACAAAACTATCAATTTATGAAATTCAGTTCTATTCAACCTGTAGATGCAGTTCCAAATGTATTTTTGGACCTTCAAATAGTCTCAGCATCTTTGGTCTATGGCCCAGGCACATGTTGGCAAATGAAGTGAAACTTCCTTCTGCTGACCACTTGCTCAGTATAGAATGATATTATCAACAGGCAGACCAGCAGCCAACCCCCTCCCTCTGCTACGACATCACACACCAGAGATCCAAAGTGCCAGACAACCAGAGGGAGGAACAAGTCAGTGCACTCACCCACCACAGTGGACATGAAGAAGGGAGTGAGCCAGACAAGCAGCCAAGCCATGGGCAATGGTAGCAGCCAGGCCATGAGCCCAGTTATATAGCAGGGACTCAAAGACAGCTTCATGTTCTGGCCCTGCCATCCTGGGAACACGACTTGCCGTGAAGACTCAGGGAACCCTTCCAATAGCCAGAATCCCCACACAGCACATGCACTGCATAGACAAACCTCTCAACCCCCCTGCAAGCCGAGTCAGCTCTTATAGGGGTGCCTTTTTGCCCTGCCTCCAAGTTAATGTGCAAGGCAGAGGCTCCTGGTGGTGATCTCCTAATCAGTTCCCTCCCAAGGCTAGACAGACCCTGGGTGAAAAGCAGTCATGAGGGTCTTCCTTGCCTGGTTGTGGACACCATGCATATGCCAACCTTATTAAGGGCTGGGGGTTAGCACTTCCACCCTAACCATATTCACACGGAGGTATACACTGGTGTAGCTTCAATCTCACCCTACAAAAGACAAAACTATACAAATCTTGTAGTTCAGAGCTGATCAGTGTTAGAGGGTATGTAATCAGTATTTCTTTTCTTGATCCTCTATAGGAATAGTATTTCACTATAAAACAAAACAATAAAAACCAAAGCAGAAATCAATTAACAGCAATATGAAAATATATTTTAAAATAAGTAAAAAACCAACCAAACAACACAACACTGATTTTTATATTGCATAGGTTGCTGGCATAATCTAATCTTCCTCCAAAAAAGTCTTAACCCAAAACACACTGCCTGTTCTCAGAACAGAACACTGATGGCCCAGCATAAATGATAAATAATGCTGAATTAGCTAGTATTGTAGTTTCTTTTTGAATAGAAAAAGTTACTAAATACAGATTATATTTAAAAATAAATTAAAGCAAAACCATCTCTTAAAATACTCAAGAGGAATTTAATTTTAGCTTTCATCATGTTAAGTAACAAAGTCACAGACTCGCAAAAAGCACAGTACAATGGTTTAAGGAGAAAAAAAGCCATCACAAGTATTGGATGATACAAAGACAGCTCTGCAATAAGGATGACCGTGCATATCAGATATAAATTGCTAGTCTGGTAGCAAAAAAGCAACAGTACAATTTTCAAGTGGCATATACAAGGCACAATCAACTTTGATTGGCTTCTTGAAGATAATTTACCTTGTATCTTCCATTTGCAAGTTAGCTAAGCATTTTTCCATCTTCAAAAGGCAAAATTTCCTCCTGAACTAGCCTCTACTATTGACTAAGAGCAAATTGAGATCTAACAACAACAAAATCAACAAAATTAGATGTTTTTAACCTCATCAGGAAGGGTGACTGCAGGAAGGCAACCAGCAGCACTGAAAACCCGTATAGTTTCCTCTCTGTTGACTCCACCAGCTTGCAAGGGCTTTTGCTTTTAATCCACACGCTGAATTCCACAACTGAAAATTTTTATCAGAGGATTTCTAACCTCCTTATTTCAAAGAACAGAGATGATACTTACAACATAAGCATATGGCAAGAAATAACAGATGGGTAGAAACAAACAGATGGGTGAACACAAGGTAACAGTGAGATGTTTATGATTAGCATAATAAACAGCTGCCACAAGTAGATGACCATTATCAGATCTCCTTTTAGTCACTCCTTGTCTGTCATAAAAATAAGGGCCCTCCCTAAATCACAATGCCTAATGTATTTATTTTAATAGCTCTTCTCTGTACTTCTCAACTTGACAATATTGTGCACCAAGGGCTCCAAAGTTGGCCATCTTTATTCCAAAATGGATCCAGCAGAATTAGAGTTCTTCATCATAGAGGTCACTGGAAACTGCAGAAGTCCGGTTCACCATGTCTATGAAAATACTGGCCACTGCTTTTAGCCACAGCCACTTATTAGCAACAAAAATTCTCCCGCAGCTCATTTGCCCAAATTTACCCAGAGAAGGTTATATGCTAGGATTTGAGCTGAGGAAGTAGAGGTGCAGATATAGATCCCCATTGTGACTGACCGGAAGTAGCATGCTAGCTAAACTTACTTAGTTCAAAGTGGTTATTGCTCATTGCTGTCTGTCCTGCATGTTATATTGACCACAATGAACACAAAATTATTTCAGCTTCATCCACTCTGTATTAAAATGGGTGTCTACATGGAATGTGGATACGATCTTGTTCTGTTTTGTGTAACTTCCCCAGAGCCCAGGACAGATAGTGAGGTGACTACAAAGGTAGTTATGAAGAAATACTTTTTTTTTCTTCTTTGTCTTTTTAAAACTCATTTTTTAAACTTCATTTTTTTTTTAAATAGCACAATTAATTGTTGGGCTTCTAGAAATTTTTTACTTATCCAAGCTGCATGCAAGTTTTCCTAATACGGAACACGAAAATAGTAGTAATAATAATAATAATAAATCATTATCCTGGCCTATGCCACTGAGAATTAATATAGTCTTCCTGCGTTCGTCTGTAGTTTTTAGTTTCTCCTGAAAGCTTGCTAAATAATAAGAATCATAGAAGAGAATAATATCCTCAAAATGGAACAGCTCCGTTGCTGTGCTTAAAATAGGACTAGGGAGGAATGACTGCTACCTCATGCTGTTTGCATAATATCAACAAATTACACGTGCTCCATTTTAATAGCAAATACCTGCATAAAATAAATTACTTTCATCACTGTTACAGACTCTATAGGTTCAAACTTAATTTTCTGTTGCATTTGCAGAGCTTAATAAAACACGGTGGCTTAGCCACCAGACCATAAAACATTTGACCAGTGTAACAAAAACACTTAAGACACTTGTCTATATTATTTCTAACTTCCCAGTAGCCAGCTGCTCTGTCAGAATGCTTTCTTTACCTACTCACTGTCCTTGAAGCTTAGCCCAAGGATTCATTTTCACATAACACTCTAAGATGATACTGCAGACAGTCAACTAGGAGCTACGTCCGATTCAACCTTCCACATGGGCCTCACTTGCCTAATTAAATATTCATCTCTCCAGAACTGCTCATGTTTGACACTGCAACACTTCCCAGCCTGACCTTCCACAGCCAGCCTGCAGTTTGTGCTGGAGAATAAACAAGACTGGAACTTAACTGCTGAGACATAATATGGCATAATGCAGTTTTCATGTTGCACATTAAGTTCTGTTCATGCACTATAAAATTCTCACTGGAGAAGCTAGAGTACTATCTTTTAATGTGAAAATAAATTGCATGTCTCTATACAAAGCTAACTATAGAACCTGCATGGGCAGTTTTACCAATAATTTTTCTGCAGAATATTAAAAATATTATCTTCCTTATTATACAGATATGGTTTTGCATGGCCATATCTTCCAACTTAAAAAACAAACCAACGCTAAGTACTCTCAAATAAGTCCAAAAAGACTGAAGCATACTACTACCAATAAGTATGTAAGATTATTTTTCTGTGGCTTTGGACTCCTATCTTAGTTTCACATACCTCATTTATATGAAATTTGCATTTCACCTCCAAGACTTTATTAATTCCAAATCTTTCTCCTCTGTGGAAAGAATATCTGAAGTTATTATAAGTCATTTTAGCGGTACTAGATTCTTCACATATTTACATCTGTATTCAATGGAAGAAAAAGCTGAACTGAAAAAAAAATCAGAAGGAACCAGCTTCTCCTATACAAATTGTAGCCTTAATAGTCTATGAGTTCCATAGATTTTTTTTTTTTGAGATTTGATATAACTACAGTATATCCATATCATGTCCATGTACAATAATAATATTAAAAAGCTTGCATTTTGGTCTCAACAGCTACATTAACCTGTGAAAGAAGATAAATGTATCAGAAATTAGGTGTAAAAATCTTTTATTTATGCATACTAGGTAGCAGCATTCTAAGGGCAAAACCAAATCAGCTGTGAGAATTATTTAAGCATAGTGAATGTGTATGTACAGCTTAGGGTAATAAGTAAAAATTTTTTTTATGAGAAGTATATTTTCATTACATATACTTAGAGCAACATCTAGGCATATATTCTTATAAAATATATACACATGGTTTAAAAAAAGTTTTATTTCATAGCTTCACTACTTTTTTCAGTCATCTGTGAGAAACTTTTTGCCCTCAGGATTTCCCTAGGTCAAAACTTACATTTCACCTTCCCATTCAAGGGCTTTCCTGCAGATTTAAGGGATTTTCTTTCCCCTGTTATTTTTTTGATATTCTATAACAGCTGTGGATGCTGTAGAGTTTGTCTGTGTGTCTTGATGTCCTGATTAAACTAAAAATTATGATTTAAAATATGCAAAACCTTAGATCTTCACATCCTTATTCTGGCATGGATTGACAATGCATTTGGGTGAATATGCTGCAGCCCCTCCTGCAGTGAGGAGAAAGAAAGAAGATTGATGCCACAGCCCAAAAGGTTATTCAAAGCCATCATCCTGGTTGAAGTAATTTCAAACCACCTGTCCTTTATCCAAAATTTGATTCTCTTAATTATTTCATATGAAGCACCAGTGCTGAGAGCAAGTTAAATTACCACACTGTGTGCTAAATGTGCCTTTTCCCTCCTAGCAGGAACCTGCAGATATTGAGAAGAAAA
>NW_008622846.1:0-4060 GCF_000691845.1 Merops nubicus | reverse complement strand
GGCATTCCTTTGAGGTTCTTCAGTAAAGCCCTTTGGGGAACACAAGCAGTTACTTGTCTACTTCAGATTTTCTAGAGTTGTTGTGGTTGTAATACTGGCCCATAGATCTTCCTCCCACACAATGTAGGTATCTATTATTACAAATATTCAAAATTTAACTCTGACAAATCTGAAAACTGTTTTAAATAGAATTGGTCTGATCATATCTGTGGTCCGATAAACCCAAGGTGAACCTTGCTCATGGGCAATAAGAACAGTATATATGTGCTCAAAACTTCACCACTCTAAACTAAATAACAAATATTCCTACTCTGTACTCTTATTTTCGTTACAGGCAATTAAAAACACATTCTAAAAATTATGTTATGATTGTCTGTGGTCAGCTGGAAGTTTATCTAGGTTTCATGCTATGAATAGAGCCTAAAGAAGTTTCCCAGCATGCACTTCAGATAGGAAACAGGATCAAGGATACAAATCAGAGTAGCATACCCATTTAGCATTGCTGGCCCCATAAAGGAGACATCCGAGTCTGCATTACGGTCTTAAAGTCTCATACTACATACAGGTGGTAGATTTTGATGGCCTTATTCAATATTTGCAGAGTATCATTATTTGTCTTTGTACCTCCTGCCACATATTCTTTTATGACACTCTATACCACCATTTCTCCAAGAAGTATCACCACAACTGCTTGTAATTTCAGGTAGGTCCCCCTCATCTGTCCTTCTAATAGTGCTTTAAATCAGTCCGTAAGGACAAGAGACAGAAGAAAGCAGAATCAAAGTGAATCTTGGAGATTAGAAGCAGGGGAATGAAGCAGCCAGGGAATTCAATCTCACATGTGACCCACAGACATTACTGAATGACAGAATTTTTGGTTCCCAGTTGGGAACACTCAGTGTTAGGTCATGTCCTTGGGACTATATGCTTGAGACCTCAGGAAATTGCAGAAGTTGAGTAAGATATCACTGTAGTCTCTTAGTGATAACAGAGTCTAAGATCTTATCAAGTAAAGGTCTTAAGCATAAAGCCAAATAATTTACGAACTCTATAGCCTGAGGAAGTGAGGTAGTTTTTATTATGCACTCAGCTATTACAAAGTTACAAGTCAGTGATAATTACAATAACCTGTATATGGGCTTAACAAGCAAAGGAAAATTTTATTAGTTGGCTGTAAATAAATTTCAAGCTCTGAAGCCCAAAACAAGAAAGTAATTGCAAGGCTGGTAATGAGCATTTCTCCCATCTCTACAGGTCAGTACAGAGAATGATCATTTTTATATAATACACACCCCCATATGTTTTGTCTAATCAGCACTTACGCTCAGGAATAAAAAGATACAGGAGAATACCACTACTTGTTTCTCTCATTGGGAGGAGAAGAAATACTACGTGAAGAAAACAACTCCTAAACACTAGAAGAATGATGGTAAACTTTTAAGGTCTTACACAGTATGGGGTGCATATAAATATTACTTCTGTTTAAGCCCTGCAGAGATTTCTTAGTTCATACCAGCTCGTCTGTGTGCCAGGATATAAGACTTCAATCACCAAGTAGAAATCATATTTTATATTACATAAATTATGATATCAAACTTTTTTCCCATCAGAATAAGGCAGATACCTCTACTGCAGAAAGTGTATTAAAAATGGAAGAGATAAGCTTGTCAGTCAAAAAAAAAAAAAAAAAAAAAAAAAGTTCTATTAGAGTTATCTTACGTCCAAAGAACTAGACTGAGCAGGACAGACCAACCAACCAAAAAAACCCCACCTTCTACAATTTCTAACACACAGGTAACCTGGCGGGTGTAAGCATCTAAATTGCAAAGATGCCCTTACCATTTTTGGTCATTAAAGAATTTATGGCATGTCATACAGTTTTCATTCTTGTCTTTTGATTAAACTAGGTATTTCCACTCTCCTTAACTTCAAGTGGCTTTTGATCCAGTAATCACATCTCTTATCCTACATTATTTTATATTATCATTAGCCAGACTCCCCCATACGTCTTCTGAGATAATCCAGGTTCATCACCTTTTAGGAGCTTACATCTTTTGTTTTTTACCCAATGCAAAAAAAAAAAAAAAATAGAAAATGGACATAAACAGGTAATAGAAGTTTTAACCAGTTGATTTTCTCTGAAGGCAAAACATTTATCTTAGAACATGCATAGGATTTCCTCACCATTTTAATATTAATGTTTCTAATTAATAAATTGCTTTTGCTTCCCCAGGAACATTCGATCTTTTGAGACACAGAGCAAAGCAGAAACCCCATCAAAGCCACAAGAGTGGTTTTGAACTTGGGGTTCACACAGCTCACATACTTAGCCACAAACAACAAAGATTGTGATAAATTTTTTACTTTAAATCATGCAAGACATTCCCATTGCTGAAATAGTTAAGGTGCCTGACTTGGGGAAAACACAGTTTCTACATTGATCCTTAGTTCTTTAAGGTAAATTATTGTTCTGGACCCTTCCTCTGCCTTATCCTGACACCTCTGTCCTGGTTTCTCTTCCAGAACATGGACTTTCAGAACCATAAACATTCCTTGCAACAAAGAGCTAATTCACTTCTGTTGATGTGTCCATGCTTCAGTTACTTCTCCAAAGAAGAGCTAAAAAAGGAAAATGTCTTTATCTGGTCCTTTACCAGATCATCTATTGCATAGGTATTATACTAACTGATACTTAAGCTAAAATAATCTGGTCTACCAAGAGCAATAGCTTTTCCTTTTCCACCAGTGCTTTATTTAAGAAGAAGGAAGTGATCAAATTTTAATGATCCTCTTTTGTTAGCTTAAGCCAAGTGCAAAAATTCTTCCTGTCACTTCCCTTGGGTTTGAAGGTTATCAGCAATGTCATTTTAAATGGCACAAAGGTTTTGATGGTGAAAATTCAAGTATTTTATTTTCAAAAGGGATGATTACAGTTGTACAAAATGCTACTGAAAACAAAAGTATAAGCAATCAAACAAACACGGGCAAGACATTTTGCCAATAAAAAAAGTTAAGGACCCTTTGGAAAGCACCGAGCCCTGTGTGTTTTCCTAGAGATTTTATTTTGTTCTATAGGTGAAAAACTTTCTCCAATCTGCATTTATGGCTGAGGAGGAAGGTCAAAGCCAACCCATGTTTACTAGCTTTTTTTAACCATGTGCAGAATCTGGGAACTCTAATTCTAACGACAAACACTTCAGTGAGCCCAGAGATTGCACGGATAATCCATAATGCATAAAATGTGATTTTAAAAAATGGCTAGGACTACATAGCTGGGTCTGGGGGAAAAAAAAAAAAACAAAAAACAAACAAAAAAAAAAAAACCTAAATGAAAAATCACAAACTTGAAATAATTTGCCTAGAAATATGTAAACACTGTTTCAGCTATTAGAAAGTGCACCTCATGATAACGCTTCAAATATTCAGTAAAAATACAGCTGATGTCCTTCACAAAAAAAAAGGTTTTTTTCTGAATCTCAGAGAAAAGAAGTTTGCCCTATAGAATTCTTACTTTCCAAAAATTCCTTGTCAAAATTAATTTTTATTGTCACTCTTGCAACTTGAAAGGCTGATCAAATCTGTAGAACTAAGATGCATATTTCTTTCCTTTCTTCAAGTAATAGCCAGATATTCATTCCATTCTAGGGTATAAATAGCTTCCCATCTTTTAAACATTATAATAACAACCTTAAAGAGTTGCAATATGAGTACTGCTTTTATTGCTTCTTTGAGAATTGCCCTCCTCAGGGCAGCTAGAAGAATGCATTCTAAGCTTATGACCCTGGACTTTAGGTTTCTAAGCTTACGACCCTGGACTTTGGGCATGCAGACTTTGATTGCTTCAGGGATCTGCTGCCCAAAGTCTCGTGGGATGAAGCCCTAAAGGGAAGAGGAGCCCAAGACAGATGGTCAATATTCAAGGAGCACCTCCTCTGTGTCCAGGAGCAACATATACCAACAAAGAGGAAAGCAGGAAAGAATGCTAGGAGGCCTGCCTGGATGAGCAAGGAGCTCCTGGACACGCTTTCACGCCAAAGGAAGCTATATAAGGAATGGAAGA
>NW_008622845.1:1488-1701 GCF_000691845.1 Merops nubicus | reverse complement strand
CATCTGTTCCACTTCTCCCAAAAAGCAAAGGCTCTTCCTCCGCATCCCACTCATCCTGCTTCCAAGCATGAGGGGACAACCCACTCACCTCACTCATCCCTCTCCAGAGCACTGGGGGCTCAGGACACCCTGACCCTGGGGAGCTGGAGGTGGTGGTGGAGGTGGCACTGGGGGCGTTGGAGGGGAGGGGATGGCGTTGGGGCCCCGGGGGGG
>NW_008622845.1:267-1355 GCF_000691845.1 Merops nubicus | reverse complement strand
GGGGCTCGGGCACTGACCTGGCAGCCGTGCCTGCTCCCCGGCCCGGCTGCAACAGAGCCCAAGGTATAAACAGGGAAGTGCACCCGCCCTCGGGGCTGCAGACAAGATGTTCCTGATGTGTTGTCCTCTCTGTATCATCACCCATGCTTGGCACTTTCCTGTGACACTTCCGCACCATCTTATCTCTCATGGTCTTACACTCTTGCGTCATTTTCCCTCCCAGAAGCACCTGGGTGGGAGCTGCATCCCCCTGGGGTGAGGGTCTGAGCGTGGAGGGTCTGCTGCCCAGATGGCATTTTTGCCCCAGCAGCCCTGTCGTCGTGCAACATTCCTGAAAGCAGCAGGACACGCAGCACGGGGGGACACTCACAGCAAGCCTCTGTCAGGCCAAGTGACATGAAGTGGTGTCACCCCAGCCTCCTGCCCAGGAGAACAAACACCCAGGGTCTGCGCACACAAGCCCAGCTCCATCCAGCACACTGGTACCGTTGGATGTTTCCCTCTCCTTCCACTCGTGTACTTTGCCAAGACACGTTTCTAGAGATGGAAAACGTGGGTTCAGTACATTTGTTCACCTGCAGCTCAGAACGTGCCGCAGTCCCCGCGGAGGTGTGATCCCCACGAAGCGTGGCTGCGTGCAGGTGCTGCCCAGAGCCACGGTGAATCACCTGCTTTCACAACGCCTCTTGCTGCAGCACCTTCCTCACTCCTGTTTTAAGACCTTCTCACCCAAGTTTACATAACGAACCCTGAAAGGTACAAGCTGTTCCCCCGGCTAATCGCAGAGGGTAATCAGTCCCACGCTTGTTCTTGTTGTAAAAAGTCATTGGTCACAAAATATTTCACATTTCCCCCAGAACATGGGAGAGGACAATAAAGCTCAGGCCCACGGGGATCTTTATGGTGCTCCGTGCCCGCCGGCGCCAGCTTGGCGTCCCCTGGCCTGTGCCTGGCAGCTTGGCATCCCCGGGTCCCCGGGGCCGGCCCCCGCCCGCAGCTACCGCATCTTTAGATGCTGGAGTCATGGCAGGCTGGTTGTTTTTTCCAGGAAATTTCTACAGCAGAAAAGGCAAATGAGTGCAACTAAT
>NW_008622845.1:0-201 GCF_000691845.1 Merops nubicus | reverse complement strand
TGGCCCTCCTTGTTTCCCCCCCCCGGAGGAACTGGGCCCCGACGGGGCCAGCCGATGTTCAGTGACTGATGCCACCGATGCCCAGGCTGTGGGAGCTGTGCCCGAGCTGGGTTTCACCCCATCCATCCCATCCTGGAGCCAGCGCTTGGCTCGCGGGGCTGCGCAGAGCGGTGGTGCCCGCACCTGGCAGTGCAGCCCTGG
>NW_008622844.1:936-1149 GCF_000691845.1 Merops nubicus | reverse complement strand
AGCAGAACCAGCTCTATTTACCCCAAATGAGGACTTTCCACCCCTTATTCCATACCATAGACATCATATCTATCCCTAAATTACAATTTCTTTCTATAGAAATGTTCATTATGTTCATAATTGCAGGCATCCATCTATCATAGCAGTCTCTCAGGGCAGGAAAGATGTTATGGAGTTCATCATGGTTAGCATCCACAGGTTGCAGATTCGTCC
>NW_008622844.1:0-203 GCF_000691845.1 Merops nubicus | reverse complement strand
GCAGTTGATGTAGAGGAGGAATGGTCCCAAGATGTTGTAGCCCATGTCACGTACACAGCCCGGGTGCGGTGCGGGCAGTGGAGGCTGTAGCTGGCCGCGCGGGATCGCCGAATGGCAAGTCACAGACGCGGCTCTGTGGCTTTCCGTGGCAGCTGGGTTGCTCTATCTCCGGGGGGGGATGGGGAGGCAGCGCAGTGGCACGG
>NW_008622843.1:300-1596 GCF_000691845.1 Merops nubicus | reverse complement strand
CTCGCTCCGTCCCCGCTCCATCCCCGCTCCGTCCTCGCTCCGTCCCCGCTCCGTGCCCGCTCCGTCCCCGCTTGCCGTGCCGGCTCCCTCCCTCGTCCTTGCTCCTGTCCCGGCTCCGTCCTTGCTCCAATCCCGATCCCCTCCCGGCTCCAATCTCAGCTCTGTCCCGGGGATACCCCACCCAGTTTCCATCCCGACTCCTATCCCGATCTTCATCCCGGTTCCAATCCTGGCTGTCCCAGCACCTCATCCTCCCTACATCCCGATTCCCTCCCGGCTCCCTCCTGTCTTTCTGTCCTGGCTCTATCCTGGCCACATTCTCTCTCTGTCCTGATTCCCTCTCTGCTCTATCCCGGCTCCTGTCTCAGCCCCATCCCTGTCCCGACTCTATCCCGACCCCTACCCCGGGTCTATCCCAGCCTCATTCCGAGCCCTGTCCTGGCCTCATCCTGGCTCTGTCCTGGTCCCCATCACAGCTCTACCCCAGCCCACTGCCGGCCAGCATTCCAGCCCCATCCTGGCTCTATCCCAGCCTTCATCCCAGCTCTGTCCTGGCTCCATCCCAGCCCCCATCTCATCTCTTTCCTGGCCTGCTGCCCAGCTCTGCCCCAGCTCCATGCCAGCTTCTACTCCAAGGTAACTTCCCTGGCTCCTCTGGCAGCCCCACACCCCGCACCCAGCCCGTCCTGACCCCTCTCCGGCCCCAGAAGGGCTCCAGGGATGTGTCCTGGTGCGGGATCCCCGCAGTTCCCTGTGCCACCCAGTCCAGCCCCTGTCCCAGCTCCGATGTCTGTACGTGCTGGTGCCACATTTTGCAGCCCAAACACTACCTGACGTACCTGTCCCTCCCTGTGTCCTTGGGGTTGGGTTTGTCCCTCTCCCTTCTGGGGACAGACCACGTCCATGTCACATCTGGGCCCTTCCACCTGCCCGTTGGCGCCAGGCTGTGCTGGGCAGAGGTGACACCTCTCTTGGCACGTGGCAGGACCGTGCCAGCCCCTGTTCCACCAGCATGCAGCCCAAACACTACCTGACGTACCTGTCCCTCCCTGTGTCCTTGGGGTTGGGTTTGTCCCTCTCCCTTCTGGGGACAGACCACGTCCATGTCACATCTGGGCCCTTCCACCTGCCCGTTGGCGCCAGGCTGTGCTGGGCAGAGGTGACACCTCTCTTGGCACGTGGCAGGACCGTGCCAGCCCCTGTTCCACCAGCATCTCTCCAGGGATGCCCGGGTAGACAGCGGCCCCCGCGGGCTGTGCATCCTCCACGTGTGCTCGGCACGTCCTTGGAGCGTGA
>NW_008622843.1:0-244 GCF_000691845.1 Merops nubicus | reverse complement strand
TGGCGAGGTGTGGAACCCGTGGCGGGGGTGGGCGGGGTGATGCACACCCTTCCACTCGGGTGCCACGAACCCTCGCACCTGCCCAGCCAGGGGGTCCACCGGGGGCTCCTCCCTGAGGCTCTCTCTGTGGTCTCTGGGGATCCCTCCCCCTCGTGGGTGGGCGCATGGCCAGCGCTGGGTGTGGGGAACCAGCTCCCCAGGCTGTGAGAGGGCTGGGAGCGGGCAGGGGGTACAAGGTGGCTCT
>NW_008622842.1:1432-19126 GCF_000691845.1 Merops nubicus | reverse complement strand
CCGGGCTGCGTGCGCCGGCACGGGCTCGCGCTCCCTGACAGCTTCCCCCGGGCTCCCCCCCCTTGTAGGTGCAAGTAATGCAGTCAGGATCAATGGTTAGATTAGGCTCCTGGCGTGCTCTGAGCACTGGGTCTCTCGACAGCAGTAAGAGCTGGGTATGGCCGGTACCACCCAGGCCCTGCCTGCATACCAAAACGGTTGGTACGACAGAGCTAGCTTATTCACAGGCTACTGAGCCTTAATACTGACACTTAGTGTAATGGTTTACAGTAAAGGAAGGATTCTCCTACAAAGCGCTGAAGAGAGGGGAGGAAAAAAAAAAAATCCCCAGCCCATCCCTTCCTCTCCCTCTCAAGAGTCCCTGGAGAGTCTCACAAGCAGGGCAAGGAGCTGGGGAGGCGAAGGGGTGGCAGGGGGGGCACTGCTGGGTCCCGTCGGGGGCATCAGGACGAACGACAGCAAGGACAGTCGTAAGGAAGGAGACACGGTGCTGGTGCTGTGCTGCCTCAAGCTGGGAGGTGCGCGTGGCCAAGCGGAGCGGGGAGAACTAGTCTTTCTTCAAGTCCCTGGATTCAAAAAGCTTCAGGCGTTCTTGCACAGTCAGGCCTTCCTTCAGACTCTGGCAGAGACAAAAGACAGAGAGCGTCGGGGGAGAGGGCAGGTGGCACCCAGAGAAGGTGAGAAGCCCGGGCAGGGAGCTGCGGGAGGACGGCCTCCCCCGGGAGATTAGTGGGACATGCTGAGAGAGAACACACGGTTATGGAGGGTGGTTACTGGTGGATGGTGCCTAGAGAGAGGGTGAGATTGCAGATGGACAGATCAGGAACAAACGAGGGGCACAGCGTACTGCGGGCACCCCCCAAGGGCTCCAGCACTGAGGGGCCCCCGGGCAGGCAGGGTTCTGCTATGCCAAAGCAGCAGGCTGCTGAGCAGGACGTGCCCACCAGCCCCCCCTGCCCACAGCACTGCAGGGCTCGCTCCAGCGGCCCTGCAAACGGCGGTTTTGTTGCCAGTGACAATCCCACCCTTTCTCTAACCCCAGCCCGGGGGCTCTCCCAAGCCCAAGCTGCCTCTACTGCGCAGGGTTAGACAGAGGACTCGTTAAATGCTTGCTTCAGGTGGAGCAGGACCTGACAGCTGATCCAGTTCAGATGCAGCAGCCAGATGTCACGGCAGGACGCTCAGCTAGCCAACAGATTTTTTGCATTCAGCTGTGTGAAATCTCTCTCCTCCACGTGCAGGCCCAGCAACGTGAGGGGCAGAAGCCCAGAAGCAAACTGCTTGCCCCCTGTATGACAGCTCTAACCTGACGCTAGCCCCAGGAGACTCACAAGCCAGAAGCCAGCTTGCCTGCTGCCTGCACGCCGGCTCCCTCCAGCTCACCAGGAACTGGAACGTTATTTGCCTTGCAGACCACGACGTGGCAGCTTCAAAAGGCACAGACCTGAGCACACAGCCCCTTGGATTAACGGGCAGCCATCTCTCCCCTTTGCTTCTCCTTCCCTGACCGTGGTGCCAGAGGACTGCACCATCGTGGCAGGTCAGCTCTTGGGCTGGGTTGCCTTTTAACCCGTGTTTATCAAGGCAGGGTTCCAGGATAAACTTGCCCCGAGGCTGTGCAGTCCAAAACCAGATTGGTTTGAGTTTACAAATGCTGTGTGCTTTCTTTTCAACGGGCAGCAGAGTCTCTGGGGATGCGAGTCTCCGAGCACACACTTCCTAAAGGAAGTTTACTTTGGGCCTCTTTAAAGAGGCAGCAGCCCTCTGTGTTCCAGTTTGTACATCCTATTTCTCATTAGGAAGCAGACAACAGAAACCATTAGACTGTTCTGCCTGATGGCACAAATTCCAGCAAATTTGCCCCTTAGGCAGCCTCACAACCCATTTGAGTTGCTGATGAGGGGAGCCTGATGAAGGGAGACTAATGTAGGATGAAATCTGAGATACAGGGATCCTCCATCAGACTTTCCAGACCCTCCAGCCATCCCCTGTCACCATGCTGGGGAGCTCCCCTCATTTCTCTAACCTCCCTCTACAGGTGCTCTAACCTCAGTCTTTACCACGGGCCAATAAATTAACTATTAATTATTGCTCCAGTTATTTGAGGTATCTGGGTCATTGGGATCGGTCTCGTTTCTCATCAGCTCCCTCCTTTGCTGGATGAGCTCAGAAGCCTCAGGCCAGCATGTGGGATGGAGGAGCAGTGCCAAGGGATGGAGAGCAGCAGGGTGGACACGGGGGAGCTGGAGGAAGCCTGGAGAGCAGGGGGAAGGTTACTGGGCAAAGAAGATTCCTTTGGCTTAGGCACGGATCAACCTAGAGAAGCAGTGATTATGGGTAAGGGGAATTTAGGGCAGCCCAGGACATCCCATCTGCAGCTGAGACGGGGGCCACCATTCTACAGGCTAGAGGCCTTGGTGGGAGATGAGTTTATCACTGACCCACTCCTCTGCCTGGCTGACAGCAAAAGGGCTGTTCTGCCCAGCAGACCCGGGTGGTGCTGGAGTTTAGTCGGAGGCATGCAGAGTCATTCAAGCATGCACACTCAGTGTCCCACACTCCCAACACAGCAAACAGGAGAAGCTGCCCCACCGTGCCCAACCCCTCTCCGTGATGGTTTAACTGTGTTGGCGAGGGTGGGAGGAGCAGGAAGATGAGAAAGCCATAACCCCAGGGAAGAGCCAGAGACTGCCTTTCACGCGGCTCTTGGGTCCACTGACTTCTCCCTTCCCCCTCCCCGGGTTAAATAATTAGCCGTAAATGAACCAGTCAGTCATTAAGAGAAGAAGGGCTCTCGTTTGCCATGGAGGTGTGAGCAGTGCATGCACACGTGGGCTGCTCCAGGGGGCAGCTGCCTCGCTCGGGGGGCCGGTTTGTTTACCTACGTGGCAGGGAACCTGGACTCGGGTTCATTTCAGTTATCCCATGAGACCTGCTCAATAACGGACTGTTGAAGGAGAAAGCAAAATAAAGAAGAAAACAACAAAACGAAACGAAACAAAACAAAAACACAACAAAACAAGACAAGAAGCTCATAAATCCTAAATGCATTGGCGCTGGCGCAGCCCCAGCCCCCCGGCCCCCGCGGCAATGCGAGCAGGCAGCGTGCCCAGGCAGAGCCCATGCTTGCTCTCCTCGCCTCTCCTCCTTCTCCCACCGAGCACCACACGATCTGAGTTGAAGTGGTGAAGGGAAACCCACCATCAGACCTGGCCCAGCAGGTCTGGGCCGCCCCTGAAATGCGCAGAGGTGCTCTCTGTGTCTGCTGGGTGCAGCGCAGACCCCCCCAGGCTGGTGACCTGCCAGAGCTCCACCGTGGTGACCGTTTCCCCATCGTGGGCATGGAGCTAGAAGCCCGTTGCCTGCCCGGCTTCTTGCTCTGCCCAAGGTGCCAACCACTTCAAACATCAGCATGAGACACCAGGTGCCCAGTGGTGAGAGGCAAAGCAGGTTTTGCCCGTGCTGATCTTTCTTCCCACTGGTCTAGGGTTAACGATGACTTCTGAGAGGCTTTATTTGCCCTTTTGATCCCTGTGGTGCCACAGCAACAGCCAGTGTGTAACATGACGTAACTCTGGCTGTCAGCAGGCCAAGCAGGAGAGCTTGGCACAGCATCACTGAGCTTTGGGACCACCAGCAAGTACAGAATGGCTGGAGAAACACGGGGCCATCTGCACCATGTTAACACATAAGCAAAGCATGCATTAAACATGCCCGGGACCAAGGCATCGTTGTTCAGGATAAAGATCAAAAACCTTGCAGTGATTTACACTAAAACCTAAGATGATTGCATGCATTTCCACCTATTGACACCACCCAAATTTCAACTGAAAACGGGGAGCAAACACTGGGAGAGTCCTCCTGTGAAAGACCAAAGAACAGGGTGAACTTCATCCTTTCCTTTCAAGCAGGGAGAGCTCCACACCTCGATCTCTGCAGGGTCAGGGCTGTGTGTGTGCCCCGTGGGGCACTGAGTGGGGAGTGGGCTCTGCCTGGCTGCACAGCCAGCCCTCTCCCAGTCGAAAGGTCACTCTCCTTCCCAGTGCCACCCAGTCCAGCACTGCTGACTGGGAAATTCTGAGTTTTCTTTCCCTGCTGATTTCCTCCCACCTGGGGCCCCCACCAGAGAGTAACGTTGGGTGTTCCCATCACAGGGGGACACCTGAGCTCACCTTTGACCTGATATTCCTTAGTTGCCGGCTAACACTGGATCTGTCTTTCTTCAAGAAATCAGGGTTGCTTTTTGATTTCATAATATCTGGGAAGAAGCAAAAGAAATGGCATTAGCATGGTGCCCACTGGGGCTCTCCTGTCCTCCCAGCCTGGCTAAGCGCCCCGATGAGCCCAACTCAAGCAGCACTGCCAGGAGGGCAGAGGGGACTCTCGGGGGTCTCTGCTCCCCTCCATCACATGCAGCATGAGATTTTCCCTATGCAAAATGCCAGAAGGATTTAAAAACCCATCAGCTTCCTATCCGTGGGCTGGAAGGAGGAACTGCCATGGGAGGACAGCTCCAGTGAGACTGTCTACAAGGAGTTGGGGGGGGAAAACAGCAAGAAACAGCCAAAAAGCACCACGCCAAGTCCTACACTCAGCCCTGTTACTGCAAAGGGGCTTGTGTGCCAGGGTGCAGCTTGGGAAAGCCAGGACTGCTGAGAGCTGCTGGAGGAGGACTGACCATATCCCGATACAGTGGTGTTCACAGGGGATTTCTCTCCCTGAGCTTCTGTGGCTGCTTTCAGCTGCTCTTTCAACCTGCTGATGTCACAGTCTGCCTTGGCCTTCACGATGCTCAGCTCCGTGTAGATGTCTTTGTACTTGTCACTGGCGTATTTCTTATCCTGGCAAAGGAACAACAACAAGCCCATGGAGTCAGACAGACAGCTGGAGCTGAGGGGTTTGTGAATGCACTGAGGAGGAGCTTGGACAACGCCGATGGAAGAAGAGCCAGCCAGGGTGACACAGGCATACCACCCACACTCTCAAATCATGGCATCATAGCATGGTTTGGGTTTGTGTCTAACACAGGACTCGAGACATGCAGAAAGCTGAGTCCAGTGGCAAGCTCACAGTGCTGCCCAGGAACAGGATTACTTGTGTGTGGGTTTTAATTTTAGCAAAGGCATAGAATTCAAGCAGAATTCCCAGAAATGGCCTTGGCAAAGAGATTGTCCAGAGCAAACCAGATCTGATGTTGGGAAGCTGGGCAGATCTCTAACGCTGATTATTTTTGCCATTTAAATCTGATCTGATGTGACAGGAAACAGGGAAAAAAACATTGAAGGGGATGTTATTCCACATGGTCTCCCTTGTGGGGGAAAGTCCTAAGCTGATACAATTGTGGAGTGCTTTACTGATGACACCAAAATGGGTATTCAGTCCAATTCAGGGGAAAAATTAAACACTGTTCCAAATCTGGGTAGAAGCAAGCTGAAATCTAAGTGCACACACACACAGGAGCAGAGCACAGCCCGTAAGAGATTTGCAGAGATGTCCCTGGCATTACCCTCAGTGCAGTCTGCAGCTCATCTTTGAGGGAGCTGATCTCCTGCTTCAGGTACTGGATTTCTGACTCTTTGACCCGCAGCAGGACCTGTGGGGACAAAAGCAGCACGTTTGACCCCAGCAGATGCAGCCTGGTCCTGAGACACTTGCCCGCTGGGCCTGGTGACAGCTGAGCCAGGGCTGGAGGCTCAGCCCTACACTGCCTCCATGCCAGCACCACAAAGCTGCTGGTTCACCCACCTCCTGGTTCACGCAAGAAAAAATTACTCCTGGGTGTCGTGGGACCTTGCCCAAGCTCACACCACCCCCTGTGTTTCTGTGAGTCCCAGCTGCTTTGTGTGGATGGGATCCACGGGGACAAGCAGGGGCTGCAGAAGGACAAGCAGCTGTCCACCTTGACATGGTGATAAGGGAAGAAAAGGACTCCAAAATCTCCTGGCCCCATCGCCCCAGTGATGCTGGGCAGACTGGCTGGCTGGCTGTGACATCCTCCCGGGGCTCCACAGGCGCCTGTGCCCCCAGTACTGCCCCTTGGGCATGGCACAACTCACCTCCAGCTCGTAGGCGTCCTTGCCCTGCGTGAGAGGCGACCCAGCAGCCTCTCCCCCGCCCTCCCCCGTCAGCAGCGTCCGCAATCGCGTGATCTCCGCAGCCAGGCGGTTATTCAGCTCCTGGGGAGAGGAGGAGAGCCGTGGTGGGAAGGGGGAGCCTGGCAGCCCTGCAGGGAGCCCGCTGCGCTGCCAGCCACCCCGGGCACGGAGGGGGTCTCTCTCACCTGGTTGTGGGCGTTGAGCTCCTGGTTCTCCCGCTGGCACTGGCGGAGGGCCTGCCTCTCAGCCTCCAGCGCCTGCGCCAGGTGGGCGTTCTCCAAACACTTCTGGGAGTACTGCTCCGAGAGCACCTCCAGCTCCCGCTGCACCGACTGCAGCTCCTCCCTGCCGAAACACACCCGGGCAGTGCCCTCCCTGCACACACACACGGGGCACGCCCCGCCCCTGGAGCCCCGGGACAATCCAGCTGGGATGTGAGCACTGGGGAGGATGACTGGGGTACTCCCTTTGGGGAAAATCTCCAGCCCCGAGCAAACCAGCCCTTCCCTCTCCTGCCATTTGGCACCACAGGGGCAGGGAGAACCTTCTCTAGGAGGTTAAACTGCAGGACTTCCTCAGGTTTCCAAAAACGGAGCTGAGATCTATTGAGGTTGCTGTGGGCACTGGGGACTGGGTGTATTTGCACACCTACACATCTTAAGTAGATGCACAAAGCTGTTTTGCTCAGCGCCCACGTGAGGACAGCCTTGCCATGAAGGGCAAAGTGCTTTCTCCTCGCCGGGTCACATTAGGTTGAGCAACCCTCCCACTGCAGCTGTGGGAAGAGCAGCACCGTGTCTGCACATCTGGTGACCACAACGCAGCTGAATTTGGGTGGGGACATAGACCTGGAGCCTGAAAAATCACGAGCAACCAAAAGCCTCTGATGGGCACAGCCAGGTCGAGACCAAGGGAAGAGATCACTGCGACAACAAGTCTGCCCCTAACTCATTGCCAAAAGCAGAGAGGAGAAAAGGGGTCTCCCACAGGTGCCACCTCCCCGGGGGACACGGCAGCAGGTGGAGGATGATGATGGCCTTACAGGTATTGCCTTCGGAGGGCCTCGATGTCGGCATTGACGCTGCTGATCTGCGAGCGCTGGGACTTCTCCAGCTCCCGCTCCAGCTCCTCCCGGTGTGCGTTCTTCATGGCCTCGATGGCTGCGTGGGACAGCACAGCGTTAGCTCTCCACACCACTCCACCCAAGGCAGGCTTTTTGGGGATGTTTTTGGGGTTTTTTTTTTAAAGGAACAAGAGCCAAGCCATCCCACCGGGCCCCCCACTGCTTTGCAGCCCCTTCGGTCTGTGCCCCTGGCTGGAAAGTGGCAAAGGGGTTTCTGCAAGGCCCACTTTTTAATCAAGTCCAAACAGTGACCAGTTTACATGTTGTTTCCTGAATTGAGACCCTGGGCCCCTGTGCTTTAGAACTCCCTGGGGCACTGAAGAATCAGTTCAATGTGGGATTGGCAATAAATTAACCACAGGAATGACTAATGCCTTGCTGAGAAGGAATGGAAAACAGATCAGACCCCCTGCAGCCAAGGAGAGTAGTACTAAGCCTGGAGAAGGACCAGGAGATGGACCTCCAACCAAAACATCTCTCCCACCAGCCTCTCACTATCTCTCTGGGATCTCCCCCCAGCCCTCAGCCCATCCCACACTCTGCTCCTCTATACTGGAGCACACGCCATCCCTGTGTCCCCATCAGCACGAGCTGCCCCACCATGGGGGACCCTCTGGTGTGTCCCCATACCTGAAATGGTGGCAGCTGTTTCTTCTGCCAGCAGGCGGTCCTTCTCCTCCCGTAGCTTCTCCAGCTCCCGCTGGTGCTGTCGCTGCAGGTCCTCGATCTTCTTCTGGTGTGTCTCCTCCATGGCTGCAAAGCCCCTTTCACATGTTGCCTGCAAAAGGGATGAGGGGAAGGGGTTGGCTGGGGAGCGCAGGGCTGAGGCCACAGCAGCTGTGAGCCCACCAGGAGCCACACACCAATGGGTAGGTCAGCACCCAGGTTCCATCATGGGGATCTTCTCCCTCACCAACCACAGAAGAGCTGGCTGAGAATGGACCTCACAAGGCCAGGGCTTGTCCTGTAGTTGCCTGGCCCCTGACAGCTCCAGTAAAAGGGAAGGAGAGGGCAGGCCTGGGGTCAGACCCCATCAGGGAATGCAAATATATGCCAAACCCCCCCCAAAAGCCTCCCGTGCCCTTGTGCTCTCTTTTGAAAGGCCTGACTTTATGCAGCCACCCCTGGGGTGGAACGCAGAGGGCTCGTGACAGCAACAGCACCTGAACTCCCAGCCGAGTACCGCTTCGAACGCCGCACGGGCAATGATTTGCTGACTGAATTACTGGGAGTGAAGCTGGGCCAGGACGTGGGAGCAGCACTCTGGGGATTCAGGAGGCCCCAGCAGGGAGATCCCCAATTCCAGCCCCGGGCACAGCGCCCGCTCCTGCCCCGGCAGCGGGAGCAGGGACGGACACACAGCTGCAGGACAGAGGCAGGACAGCAAAGCCACAGGCTGGAGCCACGAGCTGGGAAGGGGCAGGCACTGGGGACACGGTGCACGACCCCCAACAGACAGCTGGGGGCAAAGCTGATGCCAAGCAGGGCACCGGGCTCCTCTCCCTCTTCATGTTAGAGGCTGGCTTTATTTCCTGATCTCAGTGGATTTGTTCTGGATTCACACTTGTGTTTCCCATGGGAAGGGAGAACTGTCACCTAGGGAGCCACTGGGACCCTGTGGGAGATTTAAGGGGGGCAGATTCACTCCCCCAGTGACCAAACTGCCCGTGACAGTCTAACACCCCTGACCTTCACTAACATACACTCTTCAGCATCCCTTTGTTGTCTAACGCTCTGTAACCTGTCCCACTCTCGTTCCCAGTTTTCAGCTCCTGTGCATCTTCCCCTCCCCTTTAAGCCTGAATCCTGAGGCATTCTTCACTTTCTCAGTCTTTTTTTTTTTTTCCTGAAACTGAACTTGGTGCCAGAACCTGTCTGGACATGGTTGATCCTGGAGAGGCACGAAGCAGCCCTGCAGGATTCCTCGTGACACCACGGGAAGTGGTGAATGCTCCTCCAGAGCTCTGGCTGTACATTCAGGATTTAATGGACTGGAAATGCATTGCTGTAAATCCAGGACATCTGAACATGTCCAAACCAGAACCTCGTGTTGCTGATGTTACATTCTCCATCAGGTTCAGAAGAGAACCCATAAATGGGACAGGTTTGCAATCGCCTGGTTAGTCCTGTAGCCAAGGCATGTCTCTATTTTGCTCTCTGTCCCTCTGCTCCCTACGAAGGTGCCCAGACAGGCCAGCTCGCCCTGCTCTCCTCCTGGACCCCTCTGCCCAGAACATGCCCCTTGCCTTCCGACCAGGCAAACTGCAAGTTCTGGCAGCAAAACACAGGTGGGAGGTCAGGTTTGTTGCTCACTGATTTTCCAGCCTCTGTTTTGGTCCTGGCCTTTTTTCTTTCTTCCAGAACATGAACATCCCCTGGTACAAGTGACCCTGCTTGGTGCCTGCCTCACAGGACAAAGCGTTATCCATGTGTCTCACTGAGCTGAGCAGGGAGTTCAAGATGGGCTTTTCCTTCCTCAGGGTCAAGATGGAGGAGAGAGCGTTGAGGGAACACCACTGCTCCACTCCCATCTCCCCAGCAGCTCTCCCTGCCCTGGACGCCCGATTCAGCCCTGATGGGAGGCAGCAGAAGCACCGCTCTCCCCAGGCTAAAACCAGCTTTTGGCTAGAGCTGAGCCACAGAATCCCAGACAGGGTTGGGTGGGAAGGGACCTTTCAAGGTCATCTGGTCCAACCCCCTGCAGGGAGCAGGGACATCTGCAGCTAGAGCAGGTTGCTCAGAGCCCCGGCCAACCTCACCTGGGATGGTTCCAGGGATGGGGCAGCGACCACCTCTCTGGGCAGCCTGGGCCAGGGGCTCACCACCCTCAGTGTAAAACATCTCTTCCTTTACCCCTAGCCCAGATGGGGGCTGAGGATCTCACAGCTGGAAGCAACCTTTCCTGTATCTTTGCTGACTGTGAAGAACAGCTCCATGAAAGCCCCACTGGCATGGCCTCTGTGCACAGCCTGCTTTGCTGCCCTTTGGCCACCCGTCCAACCTGGAAGCCTCCCTTGGTGCTGCCAAGAGGCCTCTACTACCCTAAACCCCCCTCCTAGCTGGAAATGCTCTCCCATCAAAAGCCAAACACCAAACCCAAGAGGTCTTTTTTTCAATGCTGTGCCATCTCAGGCTAGTTTTACAGCCAGGCTGCCTGGTGGAGCAATCTGAACCATGGCATTTCATTGCCAGTGGGTTTTTCTGCACCTAGCCTGGGTTTCCCGTAACTGTGCACTGTTTGTTGTGTGAAGGATGGCTGGTGTACAGCACCAGGGTGGTTCCCCTCGCAGCCTCACGCAGAGGAGCTTTGCTTTGCTACAGAATTTGGCATCTTTCTGCAGCTACTTTCCCCAGGAACAGACATTTTCAGAGCGTGATGTTTCCACTTCATCCTGCGTTTCTGAGGGAAGCAGAGACAGGCTGCAGATTTGATCAGACTGGGAAAGACAGAGTTGAGGAATGCTTTTAAAGGGAAATCTTGAAGGAAATGTACACCTCAGGTTTGAGGTGAAACCCTATGGCCTTCATATTGCAGGAGAGCACGATGCCATCAAGCTACGGTGAAACACTCCCTCCCTCTACATGCAGAGAACATCTCCAGTGATCAGCCCTCCCACTGAGACCAAGCCCTTGGCAGTGCATTTAGAATACCCCAGCATGGAGAAAAGGAAAACACCACGACCACAGAAGCCTTTCTAACACTTTGGGCCTTGCTTCAGCATGCTGGCTCTTTTAGGGGATGCCCCTCGGGTGGGCAAGTGAACCCCAGGACCAAAGGCACCCTCCCGTACGCTCAGCAGCAGAAAGTGTGAAGCGTTAAACGTATCAAGACCTTTAAGTTTTCAAAGTCTTTCTGGTATTTTTCCCTCAAGGTGGAAGCGTTCCCCTCCAGATGCTTGTTCTCCAGCTCGTCCCTCATGACGTTCATCTGGGCCTCCAGCTCCTGGATGCGTTCCCTCAGGCCGTGCATGGAGTCCAGGTCACTGCTGGGGCCCTGCTCGGTGCCCCCCGTCTCAGCGGCCGCCCAGGAGTCCCCACCGCCGGGACCCACCATGGGGGACTCCTCGGGGTGCTGCCTCTGGTACTCGTCGAGGGTCTCCTGCAGGCGCTGCAGGTTCTGGCTGTAGTGCTCCTGCAGCGCCTGCAGCTCCTCGCCGTGGATGACCTGCAGCTCCTTGATCTTGGCCTGGAACTTGTCCTCCAGCACTTGCATCTGCTCCAGGTGATACCGCTCCATGTTCTGCTTGTCGCGGACAATGGCATCCAGCTGGTTGAGACCCTCTGTCCTCTCAGCCTTCAGAGCATCCTCCGTCCTGTTGAGCTGCTCTAGCACGTTTCGAATCTCCTCCTCATACCGTCCCTGTAACTCGCTCAAGCTCTTGCTGTGTTTATGCTCTTCCTCCTCCAGGAGCCGCCGCTGGCTGTCCAGCTGGGACACCTTGGCTTTGAGGTCGGCGTTCTCCCTCTCCAGCACGGCGATCACCTCGCTGTACTCCCCCTGCTGCTTCCTGAGCAAGTCCTCGTACTCGTCCCGAAGGAGCGAGACCGTCTTCACGCGCTCTTGGCAGAGGGCATCCATGCTCTGCAAGGACTCCTTGTAGGCCTTCACCTCCCTCTCATACTCCAGCCGGACTTTGCAAGCGGCGTAACAAACCTGAGCCTGAACAATTGCATCGTGGACTAACAAAGAGGAATACCGTTCGAGGTCTCCCATGCACGAGTGGTAGGAAAGACTCTGAGATATCTTCAGGAGCTTCTGACAGTCTCTCATCGCCTCCTCGGGAGGCAGAGAGAGTAAGGCAACAGATATCTCCTTCAGAACATTTGATTTGTCCTTCAGTTGTTGGGCGAGATCTTCCTGAATGGAAACAAGAGCTTCACTGCTTCGGTCCGGCAGGCTGCCGATCTCCTCCACCTTGGCTAACTCCTGACACGGCACCATCTGGAGATGGCTCCCATCCCAGGAGATCTGGGTTCTTTCTGAAGCATCTTTTTGAATTTCAAGTGCTTCAGAAATCTGGTGCATAACTCTGTCAAAATCAGGAGTCCTGTACGCTTTGATGATCTCCTCCAACATGCATTTATGCTGCTGGAGAGCCGTTTTGGTATTATGGAGGTCTTCTTCGATTGTTTTTAATCTCTGATGAAAAGATTCTCTCATTTTCTGTGCAACAAACCCAAGTTCTGCTTTGATCAACGTAGCATCTGCTACAGCACTGAGAAAACATGGAGAAAAGCCCAGACCTGATGTTTCTGTTTTGCCCTCGGCTTCTCCATCTCTGGTGCTCAAGTGTGCTCTCAGCTCCTCCACCTGGCTCCAGAACTCACCCTCCAGCAGCAGCTTCTTAGATAGGATGCTGGCCAAGTCGACTGCTGTATGAGAAACATTTGCTGGCTCCAACAAAACCACCTCAGCCGTTCCCTGGATCTCTCTCAGAAGCTGAGATATCTCAGAGCTTGCATTCTTCAAAGACTCTGCTATTTGGTCGATGAGAGAGGCCTCAAAGGCCACTCTCTCAGAAAGCCATCTCAGTTGGCCGACGTCGAACATTTCCACTCGCTGCTCCTTGGAGACATGCTCCTCTTCTCCCAAAAAACCTCCTTCTGGAGCGGGGCTCTCTGCGACAAGGCTTTCACTCTGCTGATACTCTGATGGGACTGGTGCCCCTCTCAAGGCTTGGATGGCGTTTGATAAGGTTGTTTCCATGCTAGACAGAGTAACGAGGAACAAATCACCCTCTTTTTCCTTGTCTGATTTGGGCAGAGATCTTAGTTGCTCCCTGCACTGCTCTAAGCAAGTCAGCGCTTGGTTGTTTTTCATTTGGAAACCTCCCAGCTCGCTAACGTGATTTTCTATGAGCTTGAACTTTTCCTGCCTCTCGCTCTCCAGCTGGGAGATCAAAGCACTGACTTGAGATAAGCTGGTCTGCAGTTGCTCCCGCAGCTGAGACTCTGTGCTGGACCACTGGTGGTGCAGGGCGATGAGTGTCTCCTGATTGTGGCCGTGCTGGCTTTCCAGCTTCATGGTTACATCTTTGAGTTTCTCCTCTGTAATGTAAAGTTTGGTTTCCAGGGAGTGGATGATTGAGAGATAGGTCTCAGAGTCGCTCGTACCCGCCGAGGGGTAACCAAGAGCTGGCTCTGAGGACATGCTTTCCTCAGACAGTGATCTGTCTTGGCTCGTGTCTGAGGACGTGCTGCTTGTCCAGTTTTTCTCTGATCCGTCTGGGTGGATGTATTTTTGGCACTGGATGCTTGAGAAACGGATTCTTTGCCTCTTGGCCCCCATGATTCCTAGATCAGGCTTTGCTAAGGCTTTCTGAACCATCTCTTGGTCCTGGAGCTCTACAGCTTTGGATGGGGAGCCAAATTCCTCCACTTGCCTCTGAGCGGTCTCGAGAACCTCATCCTCCTCCTCCTTCAGTGCGTAAGTCAGAGCTGGGAGGACATCCTGAGCTTGCAGAGCCTGCCCCAGTTGAGACGGATGACTTTCATCAGCCTCGAGACTGGGGGCAAGGTCTTCCAACTCCTCAGCGTGTGGACCTGTGCCTACACTAGCTAATTTCTTCAAAGCCTCCTCCTTGGCCTTCAGCTTTACTTTAGTCTCCTCTAAACTGCTATCTAAAGCAACCATTTTAACAAACGCCTCACTGAGATCTTGATCCTTCTTCTCCACAATTCGCAAGTGCATTTCCTTAACGTGTCTCAGCTCTTCTTCCTTTTCTTTCAGCACCTTCTGCACACCCTGGAACTGATCCGACACCTCCTCAAACGACTGCTCCAGATTGTGGTAGTTGGTCTCTTCCATTTTCAACTTTGCTTGCAGCTTTGCAACTTCGTTATCTGACTCGGCAACCTGGTTCATGAGCTCGTGGAACCGACACTTGATCTGATCTCTCTCTCTTTCGAGCTCCTCGATGTGATCTGCGAGTTTCTGGATGCTGGCCTCCTTCACTGCCAGCTGCTCCTCCAGCTGGTGGACCAGCTCGCTGCCTTCAAACTTTGCGCTCAGCTTCTCCTTCTGCAGGATCTCCATTTGCTGCTCGCTGTTTTGCAGCTGGTTCTCATACTCGTTGGCCTTATCCTCCACCTCCTTCAGACTCCGTATCAGAACCTGCTTTTCCCTCTCGCAGCTCTCCAGCAACGCCTCATAATTCTTCTGCAGCTTCTCCTCCATGAGGATCCGCGCTTGCTCGCTGGCGTTCAGCTGCCTGCTCAGGTCGGAGATCCTGTCCTGGAGCCGCTGCACCTCCTTCTGATGGTCCCTCTGCAAAGCCTGCTGCATCTCCAGGTCCCGCAGCTCCTGGGTCTTCTCCAGGAGCAGAGCCTCCGCGGCCTTCAGCTTCTGCTCGCTGGCCTTCAGCTGGGAGCTGAGCGCGGCCTCGCCGTGCTGCCACTCCTCCAGCTGCTCCTTGGCCTTCTCCTTTTCGCTCCTCAGGTCGCTCTTGAGCTTGGCCAGGGTCTGCTCCTTGATGGAGAGCTCGGCCGCGGCGTTGCTGAGCCTCGCCTGCAGGCTCTGAATCTCGGCTTCGTGGTGCCGGATCACGTCCTTGGCCTCGGCGTAGCTGCGCTTCAGCGACTGAATCTGCTGATTGATCAGCTCTTGACGCTGGCATTGGGCTTCCAGCTCGTTTTGGAGGTCTTGGTTGACTTTGTGGAGCCTCTGCCAGGCACCTGATGGCGAGGCGGCCACCTCGGTCTTAAAAAAATCGATTAAATACTAGATTAGTAACACTCTTGGCTCTCCCTCCTGAGTGTCACACCTCTGGCCAGGCAGGCCACGGAAAAGTTCCTCGCAGTGATTTGGCTGCCACCCACATGCTCCAATTGGGATGATTTGTTCTTGGCACAATTTATTTTTTTTTGTTTGTTTTAACCAACATTTTGTTTTGTTTTGTTTTGTTTTTTGGAATGAGCGACAACTGCTTTCCAGTAACAGAAAACATGGACCACAACATCAAAACAGCTGTACAGTAACAGGCTAAAAGGAAAAAAATAACCAAACCAAAATCAAATAGAACCAAAAAAACAATGGAAAAGAAACACCAGCAGTAAAACAGAGACAGACAGACAAGAGAAAAATGGGAAGGGTGAGAAGGAGGAGGGGATGGGAACAGGTTGAGAAGAAAGGAATTGCTTTTTTAGCACGTTTGTTCGTTTTGTGGTGAAACAAAAAGTGCACAGTTCAGGTAACACAGTCCTACCAACCAAAAGCAACAACAGAGAGTGAGGTGACAGCAAATGACATCCCATCCCATCCAAAGGCAGGGAGACAGGACGGCCGGCGTGGTGATGTCATTTCTGTGCCTGCCAAAGAGGACTTAGTGGCTGCTCATCGCATTAAAGAGATGTTGTTATGCTAAAGTTTAAGACTAGGGAGGATCTAATTTCTCTACCTGCAAAAACAAAAAACCAAAACCAACAACAAAGGACAAAATAAAAAGCCCGACAAGTGAAGGGAGGGAAAAGGTGTGATGAGAACGTAAAATAAAAGAAACCAACCTTTGTGAGATTCAAACCAAAGCAATGTAGCATGCAAAGAGAAAACTCACAGAAAGCGTCATGCAAAAGGCGACAGAAATTATGTATCTTTAAAAACAAAATACACAGACAGGAAGAGGCGAGAGAAGCACAGCGTTAAGCCTAGGAATTTGGCCTGCCTTGCTGTACTCTGGTTGCTGATAAGGAAAGCCCACAGATGTGACACTCAGTTATGTTAAGTTAAATTTCATGCTTTACACCAAAAACATGCAAGAACATCCGCCCGGGACAGGTTAGTACGTGCCCCTTCCCACCCGCCGGGACCGGAGCTGGCAGAAGTCTCCGGCCCACTTGTGAGGAGCAGGAGCCCCTCTTCTTTCCCCCAGTAGGGTTCCAAGTTGGGGTGCCCCATCCCGAGGAAGCTCAGAGTGAGAGAGGGGTTACCCGAGGCCGGAGAGGCTTCGGTGCACAGCACATGCATGGGGGTGGGTATCTCAGTGGCTGCCCTCTGTTATGCCAGGGCAGCGCTTGGGGGTCTGTACAGGGCTGCTGTCCCCTGGGCAGCTCAGGAGGGATGGGCTGGCAGCAGTCAGGCTCCTCCATCGTCCCTCCCCACAGACAATGTAAGAAGCTCTCCAAAATTAAGCGTGATGGAGGTGAGGGGCACAGGAAATTCAGAGTCTGTCCAAAAAACCACTGTGATGTTTGGCTGCAGTCTGGGGCTGCAGAACTCCCCTCAAGCAATTCCACTCCCTCCAGCCCAGCAGGGTTTGCTGGGGTTACTCCCTTCTGCAAGAGGATTTTAATCCCTCTGCTCACAGGGAAACAGAAGGGAAATCCCCAGAACAATTAGACTGGAGGAAGCAAAAGCCTCCAAGCCTTCCAAAAACCCTTTCCAACTTCTAGATCAAAGTTTGGGTCACTTCTCACTGCAGTAATGATTTGCTCAACCCTTCTGCAGACTTCCTCCCTTGCTCCCCCTCCTTGTATCAAGGCACTATGGCCAACTTCAACATGGGCAGTCTGACGGTGGATTCAGCATCCAGTCTTTAGCCCAATTCCCTGATTTTTCCAGGCTCCAGGCAAAGGGAGGTCAGATCCTTTTGCCCCAGGGAAGTAGGAGTCAGTTACTCTTCCAACACTGCCAAGTGAAAATGGAACTCCTCCAAGCAAGCACTGTCAGCTCGAGGACTCCAGAAATAAATGCCTTAATAACTCCTCCAAGGAGATCACCAGTAAGGAAGGCAAGATGCCCCCCTGCCTGGGCTGGCTCCACTGCCTGTGCAACTCCTCCAGGGGAAACTCCTCCCGTGAGAAATAAGGACGCAAGGTTCAGCATCGACAGCTCGGATCTGCTGCCACGGGAGCAGAGCATGTGGGCCAGTTGGCCACACCCAGCCACTCTGATCCAGAGCCAGTTTGGCCAAAAAGATCTGAGCAGGTCAAAATGCTGCCCCTGCACAAAACAAGACTAGGGACCCATGAGAGCAGCCAGAAGCTGCCCTGCAGGTGCCACAGCTCCTCTGGGCATGGACATTCCCAGAGGAAGAGCTGGAAAAAGCCTGCTTTGTTTGGAGGAGGGAAGAAAAGGCTTCTCAAGACCCTCTTGTATCTTTTGCCAGAACCTCCAAAACATACTTAAAGGCTTTGCTGAGGAAAGGCATCTCGTAAAACCACAAAAGTGATCCAAGACAACAGGTTGTCCCAGCACAAGTCCCAGTCTGGCTGTGGGAACAGGCCTGGGAGATAAGCCTGCGTGTGCTGTGTTTGCCCATGTAACCACCACACAAACTCCCCAGCCAGGAGCCACTGCTGGCCTGCAAGGTCCTTACAAAGCCTTACGTGCACCCCGTGGCCTGAGGGGAACATCTGGGGCACAGAAAGGAGGAAACAGCAGCTGCATAGGCAAACACAGTGTAGGATGGATCAGAGGTGGGCTGTGCTGAGGTCCCACCTGTCTACCATGGCTGTGTTTTGTTTTCCCTCGGGGACGCT
>NW_008622842.1:649-1305 GCF_000691845.1 Merops nubicus | reverse complement strand
TCTGCCTGCTGCATCCCAGACCAGAGGTTTTATTAAGCAGATGATGCTGGGGAGGCTACAGAATTAGCAATATTTGCAAGAAGGTCAAATCTCTCGGAGCCTACTCAGTAGTGCACATCTCTGTGTCAACCAGGCTGTCCCCACGGACACCCTGGACCAAAGCCCACCAGGGTCCCCCTCGGGCACAGAGGACGACGGATTCCTCTCTCCTCCCCCCTCTCCTACCTGCAACACGTAGCCCTCCCGGGCGCTCTGCTCCCGGCCCAGTGCCACTTTCAGCTGGTCCTGCAGGTGCCGGTTCTGCTCCAGGAGCTCCAGGGCCTCCTTCTGCTTCTGCTCCAGCTGGAGGGACATGAAGAGAGACAGCGTCCAGGGAGTGGGAAGAGGGTCGGCCATAAGGAGCAAGCGGCTTGGAGGTGACATAGAGCACACAGTGAACGGGGCTTTTGATGGCACTGCTGCTTTGCTCTGCTCTGGGATCTGGATTTCATTTTGCCAGGCAAAATCCCTCCCCCCTGCAAGAACTAAGTTATGAATTAAAGGATGAACGGCACCAGCTCGTGCCAGGCGTGACCCCGGCAAATCCCAGCCCGGTTAAGGTTGGTGATATTCTTGGTTACTCCATGCCTGCACCCCTTTAATTCCTGCTAATACAC
>NW_008622842.1:0-629 GCF_000691845.1 Merops nubicus | reverse complement strand
TTAATCCCAACTAACAGCAACCTTTGTTATCCCAGGCATGGACTTCTTCCAAGTGAGCTGAGTCTCCTCCTTCCTTTTCCTAAAAATTGCAATATTGTCTGATGTAGGCTCCACAAAAAGGGAACCTTTGTGGCGTGTGCTGCAGCTCCAACCAGTTTATAGCTTTGTAGCCATAACTGCAGATGCAAATCTCTAGAGCTGCAGAGGCACCCAGAATTCGGATCCTGAATTTAGGGTCTGGTCGATGCACGTATCAATTGTACCCATCCCACCAGAGGCAGGCTGGCTAACAACCAACAGAAGGGTAGGCTGCTTTAAATGGGAGGGGGTGACGAAATCCCACCCTTCCTGCAGCTGTGGGAACATGCAAGCTGCTGGCAGAGCTGTATGGGAACGGACACAGATCTGTGCCCTGCCAGCTCCCCAGGGGACCCTACAGCACCCCCACTTGTTGCCATCCCAAAGCTGGAACACACGCAGCTTTTTTTAAGCTTTGCTCAGACTCCCCAGAGTTCCTGCGGTGGCCTGAAGGCCATTTCGGCAGGCAGCCTGCACCCCACACCCTCTGCTTTACCTCCTTCTCCAGCAACGTGGTCAAGTGCTGCTTCGTCAGCCCCTCGTCCCGGTCC
>NW_008622841.1:0-8892 GCF_000691845.1 Merops nubicus | reverse complement strand
TTTAATTTTTTTTAAATTTTTTTTTAATTTTCTGATTCTCCTTCCTGTCCCATTGGAGGGGAATAAAGACAGTGGCTGTCTGTGCTCATTTGCCAGGTGGGGTTAAACCACAACAATCTCCTACATTGTATCTCTGCTGGCATAACTAACTTGGTGTGTGGGGAGCAGATAGTACACAGATCATAGAATCATAGAACAGCTTGGGTTGGAAGAGATCCTAGAGAACATCTAATCCAACCTCCCTGACATGGGGAGGGACGCTTCTCAAAAAGATTAGGTTGCTCAAGGCCTCATCCAACCTGTCCTTGAACACCTGCAGGGAGGGGGCATCCACAGCCTCTCTGGGCAATCTATTTCAGAGTCTCATCACCCTCACACTGAAGAACTTACTTCCTAACATCCAGTCTAAACCTCCTCTCCCTCAGTTTAAAACCATGTCCCCTTGGCCTGTCGCTGCACACTCCTGTGAAAAGCCCCTCTCCAGCCTTCCTGTAGGCTCCCTTCAGGAACTGGAAGGCAGTTATAAGATCCCCCTGGAGTCTTCTCTTCTCCAAGCTGAACAATCCCAGTGCCCTCAGCCTATCCTCAAAGCAGAGGTGCACCAGTCCCTGGATCATCTTTGTGGTCCTCCTCTGAACTCATTCCAACAGATCTATGTCCCTTTTACGATGGGGACAGCAGAAATGGACACAGTATTCGAAGTGGGGTTCTTACAACGTGGATAAGCAACTGGAGACAATAATGATGAATCAGATGTGCTGCTGACTATGTCATTGCTTGCGTCTGGATTGCAAAGGGGTATAATAATGGAAACACAGTAATTGTGGCTTTGAGGAAGACCTTAAAACCCATGTAATTCTACAGGACTGTGGCGATTATAGATAGCAAAACTAAGAGCTAAGTCATTCTTGGGGCCCCACTATCTCACCCACCTTGGAAGCATTCCAGCTCTGGGGTCTGTGAGCCTGTACTGCTGGACTCTTCCATCTCTTGTCTCCGCTGCTGCACTATTCCATCCAGATCAGAATAATCTTCATTGAAATCCTGATGAGGAGAAAGAGTCACAAGAAAGCTCAGCCATGTTTTTAATCTTAAACTTTATTTCCTCTGACCTCTCTCCAGAAACTGAACCAAAAATTTCAGATTTATAACTGTTTAACCAGGAACAATCTCTGATATCAAGATACTGAGATGAAGCTAGCAAAATAAGCCCTATATGATCACCAGAATTCAAGCCTCATCCCTGCCTTTAAGTCATGAAGTCTGTGTGCAAAGGAGGACTGTTGGTTAGACAAACTGAGAATCCTGGATAAGCATTACTAGAATTAGATTCTGGTCATCACATGTGGCTACGCAGCTCTTTCGTATATCTGAACTGGCTCACAGAGGAAAGATTCCAACTAGAAACACTTTAAAAACTCTTCATGGCAGAGGAATGCTACAGAATGCTGTGAAACCTGACTGCTAAGGAGAGAGATGTAGAGCATACCGACCTTGGAATATAGCCAAACCATACACACGTATATATACTGCATGTGATCAGACCTAATTATACCTATACTAAACATTCCCACTGCTTCCTAACGTTAAAAAAATCAAGGAAATTTTAGAAATATATGTCACAATTGACTTCAGTTTCATTTCTACAGACATTTTAAGTAGTACTTGCAATGAAAGGTGCCATGCAACAAAAGAACAAACATCCAAGCCATTTACCAAAGGCAGAGTTGTGGGATGATCAGCCCTGAAGCTGTTTTCTGCAGAAGAGGGATTTGGACTGTTGCCCATGCTTGTATCCTGAAAAAAACAACCAGTGTTAACACGGAACAAACTCAGAAACTACCTAGCATTTAAAAGCAGAAAAGCAGCAATAATGAATACAAAGCTACACACCATCTTTACTCCCATTAGTACTTACCTCAAGATGTCTACAGATAGATTTTAACAGCTTGTAGGTGGTATCTCTGGAGAGTAAGGAGACAAACATGTACTAAAAAAAAAAATTCCACAACTGTTTGAGAAAAGGCATACAGTACAAGCCTCCATTTATCTAAATAAAACAGATTTTGCTGGTTGATTAACTATTTTCAAGAACTTCTGTATAGCAGCAAAAACCTCCAGTCCTTCTAAGCCTATGACCAGAGGTTAACCACAAGAAAACAGGTATATAAAAGTTATGTAACCAGAGCATTTGGTTTCCTAAAAAGACTGCCTACATTTTACAAACTCCTTTAAAAAATCCATAACCAACTTAATTTTTTGTACAGTCACTTGCATCCACAAAATATTTATGCAATGAAAATGAGATGGTTCTAAAGCTGCTCTTAGGATAATCACATTTTCTACTGTGAGGCAACTACTGTTCCTGAGTATCACTGTAAGCAACTGTTCTGTGCATGTAAGGTGTTGCTTTTCAGGTGAGAGACTCAAGTAAATGAAAGAATGCTGTTAGAGCTACCAACAATGCAGTCCCCTGTTCACGCACTTCCTGACCCAGCTGTTCCAATTCTTCCAGTGCTACTACACAGCAGTGTGGAGAACACAGAATGACAGATTACACAGAGCAGGTGGCAACCAGAGATTTCGCTTCTTATTTTCTCACCCAGTTCTACACAACTCTGTTTACAAAGAAAAAAAGACAAGGGTACGAGGAAAAAAGCAAAGGGTCCTTGCCTGTCACAAGAGAGGAGGCAGATGAAGCTAGGATTATCCCCTGAGAAACCAGATCTTCCAAGGTCTTAAGTCTGGGTGCCCATGTGCAACCAATTCCTATAGCTGTTTAAGTTGCCACTTGGCACATTCAAGAATCCCTCATATTACTGCCAGTAGGTAGGGAGGAAAAAGGAAAAAAGTAGGGAAAAAAAGAAAAAGAAAGCAGGCAGAGTGTAATAGCTTTGCACTATTACTGTACAAAGTAATACCAGTACTTACCCTATCTGTGACTGTTGCTATGATGAGAGCATTTGGCACAAGAAGGGCAGTTTTGGTTTTCTTCAGAAGTGTCACTGAGAGCACAGGTATACTAATCTGAAACAAGATCAAAGCAGTGTTAGAGTTCAAATGTGCACACAGATCTGCGTGCTCTTTCACAAGGAGCCAGCCTACCGAGTGTGATAATTCAGACCTTCAACACCCTATTTAAAGATTTCTCCACTATGTCTCTGATTACTAATATTTCATATGGAACAGGCATGGCTTCCAATCATTGCTATTTCTTATCAGTTTTACTTCTGTTTTTATCAGATGCCAACCAAGCTTTTGTCTGTGTCTTCCTTTCCTGATCCCTTCCAGGTCTTAAAAGGCTACAGGCTTAGTTCACTGTACATCTGCAGAACAAACCAGTTGTAAAAGCTCACAGTTTTCCTTCTTGCTTTGTGTTTACATCCAAGTCCATTAGCTTAACACCTGCTAAGTTTAAGAGTATTAGGTTAGATATTCTGCACGGGATCTTCTTGTAAACCCCATATTACAAAGGATCAGATACCTGGTTTGATTTTCAGTTGAAAAGCCTGGACCTCAACAAGTTAGGCAAGTATAATAATCATGGATGCACATGATTAAGATACAGCTTCTGTTAAAAATTCCTTTGGCACACACTGTCACAACTACTTGAGACACCGGGAAGCACTATTAAGTGTCCAAACATAGTTCAGTGAGCAATCACAGTACTGAATTAAAAATATGTCAGTGCAGAATCAGAATGAAGTAACTTTGGGCAGTGTCATGAAACCTTGTTAACTTTTCTTCAAAAACACAAAGTAAAATTGTGTGTAAACATTGATTCAAGTAAAAAAAATACATATCTATGTATTTTAGTCTGGGTTCAGAATTGCCAACCACTGTTGAAGTATGGCTAGTCAAGTATCTGCTTGTCATCTAAGGGCTAGAAACTTACCCTTTACACAGTACTTTACACAGTTTAATAAAAAAAAATTAAATTTAATCTTTAAAAAATTAATTTTAAGTTAAACTCTTTACACAGTTTAATTTAAAAAGTGGGCTAGAAGAAAAACCCAAAACAAGCCAAAGAATATAATTTTAATTATTCTTAATCCCAGACCTGGGTCTAAGAATCTGTAAATCCAACTGTCATTTGTTCTATTGTTTTTTTTTTTTAAAATGGCAACTCTGTCTATCCTGCCTCAGAAGACATGTCTTTTGAAAACAGGTAATTAAAACAGGTTGTCCACTATACTTTTTCTACTTGAACTGGATATTCTTGTTCCACACAGTTTTTGCAACACTCTTTAAAAAAATCTTTTTCTTGGAGTGGGTAGAAGGGAGCAGCTACCATATGTTCTTGACAGGAAAAAAAAAACCATAATCTTCAGGTAGTTAGAACAGAATCTGCATAACTTAAAAGAAAAAAAAAAAACCACAAGCAAAACAACAAAACAAACCAAAACTAAAGCAGAAAATTTTTCAGCAGAAATCCTCCTAATAGTAATGATAAAAAAAGCAGCTTAGACATTTTCTAATTGGTTTAGTTCACCTAAAAGAACTTCAAATCAGAGATGTTAATGGCATTCTACTGCATGCTATTTTGATGGATAACATTACTGTAATCAAGACTAAAGTGTACTTAAGTGGGATTAAGTACTTGCTTACAGCATGGTTACCCCAGCATTAGATTAAAATAGTAAAATCACTGCAAAGTACTTTATTTCTATCTGGAAACAAGATTTACATGCAGGCAACCTGGAAAGCAACTAAGATGCGTAAGGTAATGAAAGTTTAGCCCCAGGAAAGACTCAAAGCCAATATATACAGCAAAACCAGAATGACCTGGAAAGACAATGATATCTTTCAAGTCTATTCAGTCCTGCAGGAGCAATCTTTTATTTTTGAATACGCACAAATGTGTACACTACAGACTCAAATCTCCTGACTTGCATGACTACTCCCTTCACCAAAGCTTTCAATAAAAAAGAATTCTGCAGGTAGAAGAAATCATGTTGAAAATGCTATTAGAACATGTAGACCTGCCATTTCTTATAATAAAACGCTTGATCAGTAAGCTTAAACTGTTCTACAAGTTCTAAGCAATAGAGGTTTTGTGTCGTGGAAACTTGGTTTGACTGCTAAGAATGTTCCTCTTCCTGTCAACCTTGATTCCCTCCTTCCCCTCCCATTACACTACTTTTCATTATATAGCAGATTTTCTGGCTTTTTTGTTGGTGGAATTCCTAAATCTTGTGCCTGCTGTATGTGACTGGAAAAAGCTTTAAATGCGTGTTGCAGAGGAAGACACTGGAAGTAAATGATCAGGCCTATCCTCTTCACTCCTGATTTTCCCTGCAATGTTTTCTGAGAACAGTGACCTCAAATTGAATAATTTGGAGTACCATTATAGCCACAGTTGCAAATACTGTATACTCTACCCTACCTTGTAATACATTTTCCGTTTTTGTCATATGTGTTATTTAAAACATATGTCATTCATGCATTTAAAACCCTGTTGACAATGATAATTTCCAAGTACTACATCATTATCATTCTGAATCTTTTTTTTCCAGGTCTTCCTAGTCTACTTGGTAGAGCTCACTAGATTTTTGTTTATATTTAGCTTAGTCTCTGTTTAGAAAGCTGTCCCACAGTCTGAAGTAGTCATATTTGTTTGTGGTGAACAGGAGATTGCTAGTACAGCAGCTTCAGTTTTAATGAAACTAATTCCAAAGATAGCTGTTACTAATCATGAAGGACGGTATCCAACCATTTGTTAACTTTGATTTCCTTCCTTGTGCCGCATGGCTTTCACAGACACGTGCGCTATCCCCACTAATGTACTATGACTAAGAGGATCCATTAAGTAACAGAATCCATGTGAAACAGTAACTCAGTTGCTTCTTGGGCCAAGCAGTAAAACACAATAACCCGTAAGGTCACTATGAACAACATGTCAAAAATTTTTAAACAGCCTTTATACCTATTCCACCTTCTTAAAAGACCTTTCAAAGACAGATGGTGTTCCATCAAAATGGTTGACAGCAGAGAAATGAGATACTGTCAACTCCTAAACTCGTTTTAGCACCAAGTTCACTGACAAAGGGTCTGGGGATCTAACCAGGAACTTTGCCCAAAGAAGTACTCAAGAAAGAAACCAAAAAATCGTTGCAGCATATCAAGCTGTTTCCCAACAAACGCTCAAAAAACAAAGCAGAGTTTATGTAAACAAAACCATCCCAAAAGCTCTGTATCAAGAGAACCAGAACATAAATCTTTTTGGAAAGGGTTTACTTTACTCTGTAGACACTTCATTCATCACAGTGGGCCCAAGCCTTAGGTGGCTTATATCTGCACCAAGAAAGAATAAACACCAGTGTTGTAAACTAGGATCTTAACAACTGCTCATGTCCCATTTCTGCCCTTCATACTAGGCTCACAAGTAATAACCTAGTAACCTGGATTTTCTTTGCCTGTCCCCTGTTTTCATAGAACAGGAGCAACAGAAGAATCTCTCAAAGACCTTTGCCACTCAACTCAGATGCCAGTTTTAGTTCTTCCACTTTAGTTCTCTTAATATGCTTGATCCTTCCCTCCAGTTCCCCAACTTGTTGTCCTTATACTTTTTAGCCTTCTTTCCTCCTCCTCTTTTCCATACTTATGTCAAAAGAGACATTTTTGTACAGTTTGAGCTACATGGGCTTGGCAATGCCTTCAGTGTTGCATGTCAGATCCTTTCCTTTCATCTATTTTCTTTCCAGACAGGATGTCCTTGAGAGAGACTTTATCTGTCATAATAACAGTGCTTCAGTTCTAGAGTGACTTTTGGGCATCATTTTGGAACACTGATTGTATTCAATAATACATCCAAGTATTAGTAGTCTTGCATAACAGTGTGAACTTCTGGTGATGAACAAATTGTTAAGGAACACCACTACTGTTCTCTACATAAAGTTTTTACTGACCTTAGTATCTTTGCCAAAAACTTTGGAATGAAAGCAAATCCAGTTTTCAGAAAGGAATAACTTTCCTTGGTACAGAATTTCTTTCTGCAGAGCACAGGTAAAGCCTGAAAAAAATAGATACTGTATAATCTTTAAGGTAACCACAATCCAAGTCAACCAGTTCGGCTTTTGTTTTATTCTTTTTTCAAAGCTATAATATTTTTAAGTTTATGCCTTTTGATAAACATTGCCAAACCTTGAAAGTAAGCTTAACTAATGCTGACAAGCTCAGAAGATTTCACAGGCCTACATTTAGACCCAAAACATCTGAAGGGTAAAGATTGAAATGCATAAGAACATGCAACTAGCCCCCAGGCAAAGGTTTTAGCTTTAACTTTTAGCTCAGTAGTACTTGTCTCGACTAGATGACCAACAGAGACACAACACAAAGTACTACTGCTTTTACTCTATAGCCACTGAGCAAACCACTTCTCACTCATGAACTGCTTTCCTTGTATTTCTTTCCAGAAACTTCTGTTATACCTACCTATGTAGAATTCACTTTTTGTAACTACTACAGAGAACAGCAGAGTCTAAGTATTTTATATTTTCCTACCAGAGCTTTTAAATCTTAAAGCACCATTGACAGCAAAAGCTCAAGCTAATCACCTGACCAGTGCTGTCTCAGTTGAGTAGTGCCTTAAGTAAGGAAGACTTCAGTACCAAAAAATGTTGCAACAGGTTGCTCTGCTAAGAAATGCAAAGTGGGCCAACAATTCCCAAACATGTCCAACATCTGAAGACTTAAGTTTTGCAAGATCACAACAAAAACACACATGGCATGCAGAAGAAGGCCTTCTAGCTCTAGGCAGCTGGAGTTTAAGGTTTTTAAAATTTAGGTAGTCCCTCCTGTACATTGCCACAGTTGACAAGTCACAACAGTATCTAAGATCCATAGCCAGCAATGACAAGGGGGTTAATACTTACTTTGTTTCAATGGCTCATCAATGGGAACATCTAGAAACAGCTTATGAAAGTGTGCATTTGCCTTCAGCTAAAAAACAAAAAGCCCCACACCCAGAGATACACACTCATTAGATTGTCTTACAATCAAGTTACCCGTTCCACTTCCTGTATACCTGCTCATTTTGCCCACCTGTTTTACACTAAATCCTCATTTTTGCTATGTGACTCCTAAGTCTGTATCCTGCTTTACTCAGACTCTAACAGACTGATGAAAAAGGAACCTACATCCTTACACAACCGTGAACTAAAACACTGCTAAACAAGGGGGCTCTCGTGGTAGTTACTTATTTACCCTTACTATACACAAACAAACAAGTCAATCCTCTGTCCTACCTGATTCGAGGCACGTTTTTTCCTTTCAATCTTGGAGTCACTCTTGATATCCATTGTCAGGAATGGACTATCTGTGCTGCTCTTTGTCCTGAAAATTAAAAGAGGCATTGCATACAAGCTTGGCCTCAGTTCATTAGTCTTGGTAAGTTATCAACAGGATATACTCTTCTGTGAAACCCATTAATCCTTTAATAACTATTACCTGATGCATCAAGGATTATGTAGCAACAAAGAGTATATCTTATTCTTAAACCATGACAGCCCTCGCTGAAGGTCTCCTTTTAATTTAGAAGGAATATACTAAACTACTAGTTGTAAGGAAGTAAAAAAAGTTGAAGACATTTTTACAACTTAACAGAGTGCTTAGCTCCATGTTAATTTCTCAGCAACACATGAAATACTAACATTCCGCACGTGACTTACTAATGCAAGATAAATTAAGATAAAAACTTAGTAGCTGAGCACGTTGTAGTGTATTGAAAGCTATGAACTTCTACTACAAAATGTGAGCTCATTTGAAAAGCGCAACAGAGAAGAAACGCAGGTGCACAAGTTGTCAGATGGCTACAAACTGTGCAGTTGAGTGTGACAAAATCATTAAGATAGCCAGGAATCCTACAGGAGATGAAAAAGAATGGCGAGTGTC
>NW_008622840.1:32975-48636 GCF_000691845.1 Merops nubicus | reverse complement strand
TTAATAATCTGACTTGCTCTGGTGCACCCATCTTTTGGATACGAAGAAACAGCTCCTTATGTCTCTAGCAGATGCTCCCATGTTTCTTTGGAAGAAAAACTCCTTAATAAAAATGTCCTGTCCCACCTCCTTTCTTTTAGTTTTTATAGTGAGCAAGTGTCATATGGTATGGAATTTAACTTTGGTAAGTTAAAGGAAACATCCTTATTCTCTGTTATTTTGTTGGAAGTGGATTGAAGTGATTGTGTTCCACCCTCCAATTACTCTGGTAAGCAATCCAGTAATGTTGCTGATCTCATCCCTGTGCTGATGTGTGCTTGATTTCAAGTCACTGTAAAATACAGTTTTCCTGCTATGTGTTTCATTCCAGACGTTAGACTAAGCAAACATTATTTGAAGCAATTTTAAGGGGAAGGATTATTTCCAAGTAACATTATGTGTTTTGAAGACAGAATTTGAAGTAATATTAAGGGAAGGGATTATTTCCAAGTAACATTCTTCATTTTTTAAGAATTACAAACATCTTTGTGATCTATACAGATACATCTTATAGGGGAAATATCAATTTCTGATGACCTTGACTGCATGGAGATACCTTGTATTTATATACCTCCTGAAAATTTATTTAAATACAACTGCGAGATGTTAATTCCAAACAAGGTGAACTTAATTTTGTGCCGAAAAATTGCATACTACATGTCTTTACCACATGCTTCATTTGAATTGTACAGACTTCTGGGAAGTTCATTTCCTTTGTTGTCATAGTGCACGTAGGCACAATGACTGGTGAGTGCCTACATGTCAGCAAGTCACAAGCATGTTGCCCAAGTAGGAGGTGCTGAAGAAATGGGATGAACTTTCCCAGGGGCCAAGAGATTCTGGCATGTCGAAGGCTGTTGGAATAGAATGTAAGCACTTTTCTGTGCATCTAACACAATGAAACTCATCTTTGCATGTCCATTTGAAAAGATGCAACACTTTTTTATTTTTATTTTTTTTTTATATATGGCTAGAGAGCACACGTTCTTTCCAACGGTTCAGCTAATCTTAGGGAAGGGGTACCCATCCAGTTACTTTCCAGTGAGAAACTCCAGGAAATGGAAACATAACTGCCTCTGTAAAACACAGTCAGCGCAACAACTGGTATTCTCATAGAGATGCTTCAATTCTTCTAGTGATGCAGCCTTGTGCTTTTCCTGTAATACTCAATCTTGGTAAGATGGCACGTCACCAGCAGTACACAGGCAGGAGCTTGTGCACGGTGGTAACGACTGTCATGACATGCAGGCCAACAAAGGAGACAAAGGAAATGACAGAATGGGAATGAAGAGGTTCCTTTTGGAAGGGATGAATATTTTTTTTTATCCCTTGTAAAAACTCCAAGCTAAAATAAGGAGATTTTCCTAATACCTGCTTATTTTTACCTGCATCCGGGTGGGTTAACAAAGACTTCTTTTTGCCACACAAAGCCACACAGCACCTTTAGCATTGGTTCTGAAGTAAAGTCACCTTTCCACTTCAGTACTGAAGCAGGGAAGCCACCTCTTGGGTTTTTCTTTAATAGTCATCTGGAATTCGCGTATAGACGATGGATTTAGCAGTTTGACATTAAAAAGGATTCATCACAAAACAGTGCCCCAGTACTCTCTTTCTCATGTCCTCTGTTAATGGGGTTTGTGTTGACTTAATAAGGAAAGGTAGCAGTGTGCTGAGTTTCTCAAACCATGAGAACAGCCGCACAGCAACGTCCTCATCAGAGAAAAGGTGAAGTTGTCTTGCTCACCAAATTCAAAAGCTTTTCCTGAAATAACGTAGCTTCAGGTCTTTTGCAAAAGTATGTCAGACTACGAAGAAAGAAATCTGTGAAGACACCCTGCCCTTTGTTTCTCCCATCCATGTTGTTTTTGTAGGTAAGATTGTCTGGACTGGGAATCTTGCTTTCTTCCCGCTCTCTTCAGTGAGATAGGCTATTTCCCATATATCTGTGGAGTTCCATTGTGCAATTATACAGTAATATGGAATTTGTGTATCCATTTTCAAGATGCATCTGGCAGTCACGAAATATCCAAAGCTCCCCCGTCCTCCCACCCCTCCACGCCTTCCCTCACTATGCAGTCTCTACATTCATTTTGGTACAGAGGAAGCTTCCTTTTTGAGAGTTGAATTAGTAGAGCACATAATCCGTTTTAGGTTTAAGCATACAAATGGTCCCATTGACTTGAGTCAGTGAGTCATCAAAAGGAGGACTCACACATTTGTGTTTGAGCTGTGAATGAGCAGTCTGGGTGACAAGTGGTCAGATGAAACCCACCCAACACATGTACCCATTGAGAATTTCCTAGCAGGGTTAAGACTTTTTTGATTCAGAAGATTCTTATGACTATGGAGAAATCTGAGGAAGACAAGCTCTAAGGTGTAATAAGTAGTTTAAGAGGAGTGGCTTGTTCAGCTTAGTGTTCCGGGCCAGTCTCACAGATTTTGGGAAGTATATTTGAACCATCTGAACAGCTAAATCAGATTTTGTCAGGAAAAGAGTGGATCCTCTCTATTACCTCTAAAATTAGGGGGTTATTTTTAATCCAACTGAGCATCTCCGACCATCTCCCTGCTTCACTCAAGTCAGTAAGCTTAAGTTTATTTTGCCTTTCTCATCACCTAAATCACTCCTTTCACTGTTCCACAGAGATACATTTCTTTATATCAGAGCTGCAGGACAGGGAAGGGGAAGTGGAAATGTATTTGCTCTTTGGCCAGCCTTTCTTCTTGGCACTTTGCTGGAGAGAAGGCCTTGAAGCCCTCAGCAGAGCTAAAAACCACCAGTGCAGCTGAGAAGGGGCAAATGTGTTTGCTTTGTCTCATGCTGCCTCCTCGTTGCTGTCCTCTGATGTTCTGCCCACGTGAAAATCAGTGGCCAGATGCAGCAACGCCGTCTGGAAGCCTGGCCCCAGCACCACCACTTGAAAATACATAGTGTGACACTTCCTGCCTCAGATTTTGAGGTGTGCAAGGTGGTAGAAAGGGAAGACATGTTTTAAAAGGGAGGGTAAAACCTCACAGGAATTTTTATTTGCATGTGGCAAAATGTTGTATGAGCTAATTATAAATCTATGCATGGAGAACTTCCAGGTGTCTTTTACCAGTGATCACTGTGCTTCTCAGTGAGCTTTTGATGAACAGTCATAATGCCCTTTTTGCATAAGTCCTTTAGTAATTTGGCTCTTCCTTTTGTTTTCAGAACTGTTTAGATGGGTTCTCTTTGCCTTGTATGCCAAAAGAAATATAACTTGGAAAAAAAAATATTTTATCCTCATCAAATTTATTTGGTCTCTGCAAGGAATCCCATCTTTTAATTACTGGCATTTCTGTATATCCTTCTTACTAAATCACTATCCTGAAACACTGAAGGGTGTTTGTTTCACACTCTTCATGTTGTGTTTTTCAGTGAGAAAGGTATGTGATATATCTCTTTCATCTCAAACAAGAAAGCAGTAACTTTCAAAGGTTCTATTGTTCTGATGGCACAGAGAAGGTAAAAAAGCTGTCAATCTTCTTAGCAGCTGGTAGTAGCCATACAGAAGATGTTTTTATTTCCTTCAATTCAACCTGTTGTCCCTCCATTGCCATAGCAGCTAGGAACTGGGGTGGAGGGACTGTGCGGTGCTTGAACTATCTAAGATGTCGGGAAGGCTTCTATGAGACATGATCAGCACACTCTGGGGTTCCTGCCAGAGGGCTGGCCTCAAATCAGCAAGCCCTGGAGGAAGCTAAATACAAAATTCCTTCTTTTCCTTTCTTCCTGCCTTGCTCACACTTGCACAAATAAATGGATGTTCATAGTTTAGATCCAGCAGTGCCTACTATCTGACTGCAGTACCCTATGCTTGCATTTCATTTAAGTGCATTTCTTTTTTTTTGTTAGTTAAGATGAATTTAAATAATTGGCAGGTAAAGTGAGAATGCCCAGCTTTCGGCAGGGTTGGAGGCAACCTGCTTGCAGCTGTCAGATATGTTAGCAATCTCTTTTTTGTTTGTAAAACCCTAGAAAATTTCTAGTGGAGTGCACATAATTTTAGGGGTTTAGTTTTATAGTGTAATTGTGGAATACATATTACAGTGCCTCTTTTTTTTTTTTTTTTTTGGTCATTCTTTATAGTGAAGTAGTCCAAAGACCCAGAGTGGCCTGTAGACTTAAAGTTGAAAGTCATTGAACCAGATTGCACATATTTCAAAAAAGAATTGTTCTGCCTACTTTTGCTAAGCTAAGTAAATTTTCTTGAAAAGTTGGTGTAAATAGATATTTGTAACCTTAACTGTAAGCTGAAGATGTTTTTAAAGCATATTCCAGCTGTGGCAAAATTCTCACTAACTAATTGAGAGTGTTGCCTGGTTTTCAGGAGTGCAGTCAGAGGTTTAAAAGTGCACCTCACGTGAATCAGTCTTTGCTCATTGTGAACCACCTTACTGGGAAGCTGCTTCTCTGTCTGACTCCTGCTTGCATTTTGAACACGTCTTTACTTGGAAGGCATTTCCTCTGTATTATCAGGCCATCTCTTGGACAGTTCTGGCCCTTGACTACTGGAAGGATTTCTTTCCTAGGAAGGAAACTTTGGTAGACTAGGTGTAGGTGACAGAAAACTTGCTTTTCTCTCCATCAGGCCCTTGTTACAGCCTGTAAACAGAGATATTCTTACAGTTTTAAATTCACATCTTGCTGGGGGGGGAAATACCTTACATTAACAAAATTACAAAATCAAAGATAATTTTTCTTAACCTTCATGCCCAAAAGCTGCATGTAATTCTACTAAGACACAGTCCAGTCAGTGAAGTGAATTAGTCTAAAATCAGGTAGCTCTACATTGCATGAAACCCCCACAATTCAGACTTACTGCGTCTTATATTCTCAGCCAGTTCACCATTCTTACCAGTCCTGTATCTTGCAGAAAGATCAGGAGAATCCTATAGATGAACTGTGGTTTAAGAATATAAAATTGAAAATTCTGTGATGCAGGAGAGTGAAACTTCAATGATGTGATGGAAAAGTTGCTTATATGCTACAGTGATGACAGTGGCACAGGACCTTATACAGAAGCGGAAATGAAATAGGAATTATTTTTCTGCAGTCATTCTGCTACACAGAATTCTTACCAGTGTGAACATGAATTTTGCATACCAATCAGTAATGAAATAGCACTGTAAAGTTTTAAGAAGAACACCAGGAAAAACTAAAGAGAAATTAGGGTTGGCTTCTGTAAAATTGCTAAAGCTGGAAGGATCTTGGAAGATGCTTGGGGGTTCATTGATTTGGTTGAATGTGGCTGAACAAATAAGGTCAATTAAATTTCAGGACAAGGCGACTAAATTTGGTTTCCAGGTGTTTCTTTATCCACTGACAAAAAAACAGATGGAAGAAGCTGGTTGACCATCTTCAGCATTTTCCACTCTTACTGGGTTGTTTCTTAGAGTCATCTCTTACCTGATGCGTCTGGTCTTAGAGAAACAGCCTAAGTAATGGCAAGGCCCTCAGTTTCCTTCAGTGAATGGCTCAACAGACTGCAGCATTATAAAGTGAATTTTTACTTTATATCCTTGCTACCTTTTTCATTTCTCATCCTCATGCAGCTGCTCCTCACTATGCATTTCTGGGCCACTGCAGAACAACTCCTTTCCATGTTCAGTGGTTATTTGCTTTAAATAAAGGCTTTACAGACCTAGATAGAGATGGCACTGAAAAGCAGCACTTAAGTCCTTGAATCCAATCTTTTGTTAGTGTACTCTCTTCTGGCTTCATTATTATCATTATTATTGCAGCAATTGCCATTGTTAGATTTCTCCTTTAGCATGGTGGTACCTTGGTGCCTCAGTTCTGGGTGATGAAGCAACTGGCACCAGGCACAGAACAAAGAAATCAGTCTGCCTTGAGTGGCAGACAGCCTGTGGTAATTCTTGTCTTTATAATTCACATCTCTTACGTGAACATATTTTGAAATCTGACATTAAAGCATTTCTTAAAGCAAAAATATTGTTGTATTAGTCATTCTTAGCAAGTACCAGTTCTTTGTGTTTAATGCTCTTAAGTGACACATATCCCACTCCACATGCCTTGATCTCAGTTTCTTTGCATCTTCCTTGGTCAGATATGCCTTTGCAAAGAACATATAAAATGTTAGTATTCTAACTTTTGCTGATACAGTAAAGGCCTGGAGATTGTGAAAGATGTCAGTAAATAACCAAGTCCTGCTCCTTTTCAGACCTGTCCATCAGATTAAATGCCTGATTCATTTGAAAATTTGAATGTAATAATGACCATGTATTTATTATCTTCAGAAATGCAAACAAAAAAAATCAAGGAGAATAGAAACATGACAATCAAAGAGAACAATAGATGTCATTTGGTTGTTTTGCCTGTTAACTGGAATCATTGTGACTGTTGATGTGATCTTTGCCATGATCTTTATGATTCTTTACTGGTAGAGACAGCATACAATGTGATTTATGTTTCATTTAATCAAAATATGGTATTACTGATGACAAACATGCCCTGGGGTGAAATGTTTAAGCTTCTCTGTAGTTTAGTATTTGTGTTGCCAGTAGAGAAAACAGGAACAAGCTTCTGGAGATTGGAAAGAAGTACTCTACAAAGTCATTACAGTGATTGTGGATGAGAAAGGGAAAAAAAAAATATGTAACTACTTCAAGGAATGCGGGTTTTTTAAATTCTTTTTTTCATTTTAGGGATGTTGGAAAACCTACTTGGAAATCAAAATCTGAGCAAGATGACCAAGACAATAAGCTGGCCAACAGAAGACCACTGTGTAACGTGGAATAAATAGCCACCCCCCTCAGTGTCCTCATTAGCCTTTCAGGGAGTTTTGAGCCTTTACCTGCAGCTATTGGATTACAGAGAAATACAATATAAAGAAGATTAAAATATGTTTGAAATACTGGTTTTAAGAAGTACTTTTTACAGTTCATTGTCTGTCTCGGATCACTGAACTTTAAGTGAAATGGGTAAAAAAACTTCTGTTTTAAGGTGGGCATCATTCTGCAGGTTGTTTCTGATCACCTCTGCACTGGAGAATCCAAGTCAGATTTTTGTGAGGATGTTGAAAATGATGTATTTAACATGTCTTAATTTTGAGAAGATGTTAGTCTAGACTAGATGAAACTAGGTATGTAGTCTAGGCATTTTTTTGTAAAACACTCTTTATCTTCTCGATGATCTTCAGGCACAGCACCTACTACATAATTACTATAAACCAGTTTCTTATTGACACATGGAAGGATGTGTAATGGTAGGGTAGATCACTAAAAGTTGCTTCAAAACTTTCATTAAATTTTTACCTGCACATTTGCACACCTAACTATTTCTGCCATCAAGAGGAACAAAATATGTGAGCAGAAGAGTAGCCCCATAGGGTTAAACCAAGGATTCATCTATCTCTGTAATCAAATCATTGGTCAAAAAAAGGATGCCTAGGGAAGAGTACAAAATTAAGACATGTTTTCCACACGTATTCCTTCATCTTCCAGACCTTTGCAGGTTTTCTCAACCAAATGCAATTTCTAAGCAGTTAGAAACCTTGAATGGATTTATTTCCTATGGTTTTGTTCAGTGCTCCCTTGTACCTGTACAAGCTTCTGTCACATAAAACATCCTACAACGAGAAGACCCACAGTGCAACTGCAACTTTTGCCCAGCTTGAAGCCACATCCTGCTAGCTTCATTTGTCATTCCTTGCTTCTTGAAAAGCCGGTGAACTGTTGATCCAAACTACCCACTCCCTCAAAGGGGCTGACTTTTAGACCTCTAACATATACCCTGATTATTTTCTTTCTGGACTGAAAAGTGCAGGATTACTTAGTGATTCTTCATCCTGAAACTGTACTATATCTCTGACTATCCTTGCTGACCTTCTCTAATCCTTGTCCATTACAAGACCATATTGTTTATGGAGGTACTCTTTCTGTACATGTAAGTAAATATTGTTTGACACAAACAAAAAAACTGAGCTGATGACATGCTAAAAATGGACTGTGGACTGATTAAAATGCTTAATAGATTTTGTGATTAAGATTTTCTCTCGAGTATAGTAGAAGCTCAGAAAAGAGGCCAAATATGGAGCACTTCAGGGTCGAGAATGCTTCTCAGCAAAGAACATTGCAAAAAAAATTGCAAAAAAAAATAGATTGGAGGTAGTAACTCATCCTCTCAAAGCATTCCTGTTCAGATCCCCCGTTGCTGCAGATGTTCTAACTGCACCATCTGCACATCCTTAAAAAAGCATTATCATTTTTTGGAGATACATCATTTTGTTTGCACTTTAGTAAAAAAATCATCTACATTTTTGCAAATAAAACATTATATTCAGAAGTGATGTGCACTCAATTCTATAAAAATATATTTTTTAAAAAATAAATTATATTTTTGGTAATGCTTTCATTAGCAATGCCATTTTATATGATTTGGTGGACACACTTAAAGTCTTGCAATGTTAAGAAGAAAATGCATATAAAGGGAAAAAGCAGACAATAACAATTCTGCAGTTCACAAAAGTAGCTTACACATTCAAAGTGAGTTTTTGACCCCATGCAATCAAAGACAGCCTGTTGTGGTGAGTCTGTGATGAGATCTGGAATGCTTGTCTTAAAAATAGACCAAATCCTGTTGTTATTAGTAAGGAAAATGCTTCCACTGAAAGTATGGTAAATATGAAGTTCTGTCATCATCTCTGTGATTGACTTTTGAACTCTTGCTTTTATGTGGTAATTAGGGTGTAGGGTAACTGAAAGAGAGGGAACTAGAGTATTCTTTTCCATAATGATGCATAAAGGTGTACTATTATAGATCCATTTAGGATTTTAATAACATTTGCAAAAAAACCTCCAGTCTTGTTTTTTGTTGTTTGTTTGTTTGTTTTTTTTCTGAGGGTTTTAAATTTCCATGGTCTGCTTGCAAATCCAGCAAAGAGTAACAGATACATAAGCAGAACAGTTCAGAAAATAAAGTTCAGAAACAGCTGAATTAATCTGTACTGGTGACTGTGGGGGACCTTAGGGCAGATGAAGGAGGTTCTGTTCTTTATTGGCTAATATTTTGTAAAATATTATTATTTTCTGCTTTTTTTTTTTTTTTAATTAGTATTATTCTAACTTTTTAAAACTACCTACAGGATAGGAAAAAAATCACTGGAAAATGTGATGCAAAAACTGCAGCATCAAGTACGGAAGAGTGCCTTGCTGCTCAACAGATAGGATAAACAGGCTACTCTATTGTTGAAGCCACAATCAGAACTCCAAGAAGTGAGGAAATTCCTGAAGTTAAGATTGCTCTGTTCAAGCAGCCATCACACAACCACTATATTATCATTCTCTCACCCTAAATATAAAATTGAATGAATTGCTCTTTGTACTAGATGCAGTATAAAACACATAGGAAGTGCAAAATTATTGTCTTAGCTCAACCCATAACAACCTTCCCTGACTTTTGATCCCATAATCTGAATAATATACATATTAGTTCAGTAACAGGGTGGACAGCCATAACAGATAAAGGTCACCCAGAGTTGAGCGGTTTAATTAAGTGTTTTTAAAGAGAGAAAGAACATATTACAACCTGCTTGAACACTTCTGTAAGACATATTTACCATCTAGGATATATAACTGTACTCGATATAACCGCTTTTATCTGCAGTGCCTGAGAAATGTAAAGGATGTTTTCACTGTTACTTTCTGGTAGTGGGTTAATTAAGAGAACCAACAAGACTTGGTTGTCATTTTTCACAGATTTAAGTACAATATTTCTATCTCCTGCTGTTTGCTGACTGCAGTGACAACATTATCTTTACTGATCACCCCAAGGGACAAAAATATTCTTATTCTCAGACCTTAGGCTTGTACTCAACTTCTGTTTAAGACAGTGGTACTCAAGCTCCTGAAGTAAAATTCTGCTGCATTGCTAAGGGGAGAAGCACAGAAGAACTAGAAGAAGGGGCAAAGGTCACATAAAAATATCTTCATGATCTCGGGAGCCTACAAGAGCTTTTGGCCAATGCAGATTAGGCAGCCTCCCTAGTCTGCTTTAAAGTATGATCTGTACAGAAATCCCAGTGCTCTGGGAGCTTATAGATCCACCCTCTTTCAGATGTCCTCCTATGCCACACCTTCGAGGGCCATCAAGCTCAGTCATCTGTCAAGACCTTTTCACCTGTCTTTCCTCTACAGAGGACTTCTGGTATCTCTTCCCATGACTGCAGCTGCTGGATCCAGGATCCAGAGAGAGGTGAAAAGTTCATCACGCTTAAATTTAAACTGGTCCATTCTTTCCTGAACCAAGATGTAATGTGTTTAAGTGTGTTTAAGCGATTTCCTGAATCGGGGCAAAATGACTGTATCGTCCTTTGCTTTAATTTGCTTTGCACTGTCTAATACTGCAGCATAATCTTGTGGGGTTTGTTTTAATTTAATAGTATTTTAAACATTTCTGCACTATTCTTTCTTCTACTCTTTCTTCTTATTTTTAAAGAAAAATCCTTCTGGAGAGAACATCTTATCTGTATATGATCCACTATCTGTCTCAGAAAGTTTAGGATGATTTTATGTAGTTATTTAAGTTTTGATGTATGTGCCATTTCATTTATGTATGACCTAATAGCATATACCATAGAAATTATTTTTTTTTCTTTGGCAGCTTTACTGGCTCTTTTTGGAAATGAAATTTTTATGGTGAATTGCAGAGATTTTCGTTACTTTTTTATAACTTCATTTAGTCAAACATGCTTAACAAAATAATAACTACTTATTTTTTTTCTTTCTTTGCTGCTGCGCTTATAGGAGAGGTGTTGCCACAGAAATATGGGACATTTTTTATCCTGATGCTCTATAAAATAAAATAAAGAAGTGCTAGTTGAAAATCAATTCATTGTTCCATGACTGGTGGCAAGATTTCAGCATTGTGCAAGTATTACAGGGAGAAAATAAGAAAATAATTTGATTTATGATTTTGTGAATCAGAAAGCTACAGTTAAATATGAAGTCAAATATTCACCATTTTATATGGGTTTTAGAAATAGATCTCTGTGGTTTCCAGTTGTTTATCTGTAAAGTGAAGAGATGGATTTTTCGGGAGCTGAGCTTTTAGCTTCTACTTCATTATAAGACTCTCATTACATTAGGCCAATATTGTTCACTTACAATTTACTAAGTTTTTTACTTAGCTGTATAGAAAAACTTTTGCCTTAGAACTGGGTCAGAGTGTTCAGACTGGGAAACTCATTATGGTGAACTTTAACAGGAAATTGTGTTTATGGGCTGTGAAAAGATAACTGGAGAAAAAGCTTGCATGTCTGAAGCAATTAAACCCCAAATCCAGCATGGCTGGATATGGATAATTGGTTATTTAAAATTACTTAACCTACATGTGTTTTTCACTCTATCTTCATGTTCTTATAATCAGAAAGCTACTGAGCAAAATGGAAAGACTTGAGCTGATTAAATCTTCATTTGGAGTATAAGCCTTTTCTCAAAGAGATGGTTTTGTAGTAGGTGTGCCTACAAAGTCTTATAACATGATGTCCTGATCCTTATCGAGAGTATCACATGTTATCACTAGAGAAGAATTAAATAATAGTATGAAGTTGTGCAGATGAAGCAGTTGATATTTTGGGATAACATAATGCTGTATTACACCTAGAATAATGGCAAATTTTTGATTAAGATCCTTTGATATTTGCAACAATCAAATTTTCTGCTACTTATAACTGCCAGATTTTAGTCTTCAAGGCAGAAATTTTCCGTGATGAATATGTGACCCTCAGGCTACTATCTTTCTTTCTGGATACGCAAAAAGTGGAATCAAATGTGTATTTTTTTCTGGAGACCCACTTAATAGAAAAATAGGCTGCTAATCCCATCCTGAACATTTTACTTGCATTTCCAGTTTCTGCTCACATCCTAGTTTCTCTCTTCCCAGCCTACTTTCCCATCAGCAGCACTTGTTAGTGTGGTAAGACTAAGACTAAACAGGAAAGGAATTACATTGTGACTTAGAGATGATGGAGAAGAAGGAGGAAAGAGAAAGAAAATTAAGACAGGCTGAGTGAGTATTTGGAGCAGGGCTGGTTAGAGCAGGCTGGGAGGGGGAAAGTGGGAAGGGAGCAGAGACTGGGGGTGCTAGAGAAGTGATCATGGGAAGAAGGCTGAGAAGAGAAAAGAAATTAAGCACCATCATGAGATGAGAGTGGGAAGAAGGAGCAGATACTGTGAAAAGAGAGATGCTTGTGAGCAGGACCTTCACCAAAGGGAAGTACTGTCTGGATAGGAAGACAGACAGGAACTATGAGGAACACAGGGAAGGAGACTGGGGTTGTGAGACCTTGGGAGGCAGAGAAAGAGATGAAACAGAGACCTGAATGTGAATATAGAGAGAAGAAATGTGGGATGAAGACACTGCAACTGGGGAAACAACCTGGGGCTGAACGCTGGGACAGGAGGGCTGGGGGAATGGGATTGATGAAGAACAAGGCTGGAGGGGAAGACTAGGACTGAATGAATAAGAAAACAGAAACTGGGATGAGAAACCTGAAGAGTGGAGACTGGAAGTCACCGGCAAGAAAAGACTGGAAGAATGAGTGAAGGAGATGTGGGACTACACCAGGCAGTTTTTGAAGGGACAAGGCAGAAGAGATCAGAACAGATTTATTTGGAGGTACCTGTGTCCACTTGAATACTCTTCCATCATGAGCCTGGATTAGGGGCAGTTTTTCTGAGCTTCTCTGTACCTCTGCTGAGGTACAATTTATTTGCTGAACAAACATCTGTAAGACCCATTGGCAATTATGTCTCTTGCCTCCCATGTTTGCAGTTAACTAGAGGGGTGAATATGTTACTGCATTAGCTCATGTATCCAGAGTCTTGTCCTGGAGCTGAAAGTCTCAACCCTGTCAATGGTGTATGTTGTGATGAGTACGGTGCATAAGGAGACAAACCTTATAAATTGGTAGATTAGTGTGTGCATTTACTATATTGTAGATGGTCCTGAACAGGCAGTCAGGTTTTTCACCCATTTTTCACTTTTAAAGCCTGCAGTCTTTTTTATCCTTGTAGATAAATAGATAAAGGTAAATTCCATGTGTCATAAAAAGTTAATCAGGTGAATGATGTAGTTCTTTCAAAATGTCATCAGTCTTCCTGGTCCAAGTGGTATTCACAGCAGGTTCTCAGCCAGTGGAAATCAAAATGCCAGCTCCCTTTGAATAGAGTAGAGGTAAGTCATGTATAATTGAATCTCTTATTTTTATTGTTGAAGCACTGATTTTATCCAGGCTGCCTGTGCACTCTACTTGCTAATCTCAGGGGAAGATATTTGTGATTTTCTAAGAAAGCTTTAAAGACCTTAAGTTTGTATGTTCACATAGCACACATCACAAAGGAGTCACCGAGTAATCTGATCTGACCTTACACCTGTAAGAGGCTCTTCCCTATATATTACTTATGTCCCGAGGCTGGTAACTCAACTGAAGTCTGTGTTTAAACAGTATCTGCTTTAAAAGCACCCAGCTTTGCTTTGGGGACACTGAAAGACTGGAAGTCCAGCACATCCCTTTGCAATTTGTTCCAGAAATTTATTGCCTTCTGTGCTAAATAAGAATTGCTGCTCATTCAAAATATGAACACATTCGGCTTCATCTTTCAGCCACTGGTTTTTGGTTCTGTTAAAATCAGTAGTGTTTTACCACTTCAAATTTTTTCTTGATGGAAAAAAAATTTTCTTCACCAACACACTCCAGTCAATCTTTTCTCAGTCTTCTTTCTTTTATGACTAACCTTCCTAAAGGTCTTCTCAAAAGCTTTTTTTTTCTCAAGTTTGGGCACTTTTGCTGACTCTTTTTGACAGCTTTAATTTTTCAGCATTATTTGTTCAACCAAGAACCATATATGCCCTATGACACTGATGTCTGTGTTCAGCTGCTTGCTATTCCTACATCCTAAATCCTTTGCAGAGCTGCATCTTTATAAAACTCAGTTCCTCTTTCAGGGGATACAAACTATATTCCCTGTAACCACCTTCTCACCTGGACCTAGTAAATCATATGGAGATAAGACTTATTCCTGCATGGTCCTCCTCATTGTTCAGTATGTTTCTCCAACCTTCATTTACCGCTTCATCCATCTTCATGTCCTTCACCCATTTTGTCTTCATCAGGAATGACTGATGGAGCACAGCCGCTGTTCAGAGAAGGATTCAAGGTTTCTTGGCCTCCTCGATGTACAAAGCTACTAGTAGGAACACAACCCTGAATCCTGCTCAGTTTGAATGCCTGTGTTGGCATTTTACATTAAACTGTTGTATGGTAGAATAAGAGCAGAAGCACAGACTGCTGTTTCACCACTCAGCCTCTTAGCAGTGAGGCTGCATAAGGGCAGTTCCCTGATGCCCTTCGTCCCTTCACACTGTTCCCCACGAAGCTCTCAGGTTTCTACATACTGGTACAACTTAAGCAGAGAGGGTGGAGTGTGGGATGGAAGGAGAAATACTGCATGTTAACTCTAGCCTGGTAGCTGAGGTGCTTTCCTGGGAGATGTAGGTCTGCCTTTCCTTCAGCTGAGAAAATAGATCTGGGATGGGACCTTCAGTTGTTGCACAACTGAGTAGAACAGGAGGTTAGTTTATAAGGACAGTCCATTAAATTGCCCTCAGAAGTGCTTTTGGGTGCTTTGTGATTGCCTCTCCTCTTTGCTGGAGACCTCTCTCATTCCCTTGCCTCCTGACTCACACGAAATAGCGCACGATGCATGCGTCTAGGGAAGCTCTCTCTCTGCCTCTGCCTGGGGCCAGCTCTGGTCCAAACTGGATAGATTCTTCATATTGTACTTCATTCTGAAGAGTGTGAAATTTCTATTCCAACAATTTAAATAATGGAACCCCTGGCTTTTCTATAAAGCTTGAACTCCATCTCTCTATCTTTCTTCCTTCTGGACAAATAAAATGAATAATGGTTCGTGACTTTCTTTGGTTTTCCTTTTCTTTTTGTTTAAGCTTTTTTAACTGGAGAGGGGACAGAATGGCAAAAGAAAGCCCACAGACCTCTACAGTTTCAGAAGTTGAAATGGTCAATTTAGTGTCTCATTTTCATAGTTTTTCTTGCTCGTAGTTTCCATAAAGCATGTCGTGGCAGGACTGTATCCAGGCATCACAGCAGCTCCACGCCACCACCTCTGGTGGGTTTTATTCCTAACTTTTAACCCTACTTATAAAACTTCCTTGTAAATCTTGGAAAGGACTTACCATACTCTTCAGTGATGTCTTAAAGTTTCAACTTGTGCTTGGCAAGATTGGTTCATCAAGCAGTGACACATCAGATCTTAGAAGAGAAAGAACTGTATCTATCTGTCTCTGGCAGACTGATTCAGGGTGTTGCTTGAAATGTGACTTGTATTGCTAGACTTTTCCAGTGTGAATGAAAATGCATTCAATAAGAAGCAAAATGCAAGGAACAGAACACAGTGTAGAATTCCTTCCTCTCCTCTCCTCTCCTCTCCTCTCCTCTCCTCCTTTTTCTTCTTTCACTTCCATGATCTCTTTCTCTGCCTCTCTCCCTCTTCTCCCTTCCTCCTTTCTTTTCTTTTCCATCCTCCTTCCCCCTTTTCTCCCTTCCTTCACTAC
>NW_008622840.1:15984-32868 GCF_000691845.1 Merops nubicus | reverse complement strand
CCTCTTTCCCTCCCTCCCTTGTTCCTTTCAAAAACTATTGCCTCTGGGTAAGTGGAGGCAGTTTTTTAAATTAGAATTGGCATAGGGAAAAATACAATGTTCTGCCAGCTCAGCCTCAGTTTTGAGCATTCCAGGATTGTCAAAAGGTAGTTTTTGAAAGCACAGAATTAGCTTTGAAGTTTGGGTCAGCTCTCATGGATAGCAGTGAAAAGTCAGGTCATGATGACTAAAAAAACAGTTCCATAAAAATAATCTCAAAGTAATAATCAGAGTATAAGTCTGCTTTGAAAACCTGAGCTCCTGGGCTGTGTTTTGGGACCTGCGTGCTGCTGGCTGCTGGTAGAGTGTGGACACTAGTGGAGGATGGAGGGCACAGCCAGTGGGAACCAGGCAGCATCCATCTACTACACCTGGTGACCTCTGCAACACCTTCTGGCTGCTGTTTGCCCTCGAGCCAGCTATGGACTTCACTCAAATAACAGAAGAAGAGGCTTGTATCAGAGTCAGCATTAAAGCAGGGGGAAGCAGCTGAAGAGAGCAAGCACTTGAACTTGAGGGCACTGGGCCCCAAGAGCCCATGGGGCCAGAACCTTGTTGTTAATAAGATTGGAGTCCAGATTATTTCCTGATAATGAGGAACCTGCTGGAAGGTTGTACTGAGCCTCAGTGGATGGGAGGACCCTGGCTGTAGAGACAGTAGTGTCGGACCAGTGACAGCCTATGGCTGGACCCATTCTGGTGCCTGTGCCAAGCCCATGCCTACCAGTGTCTGGCCAGCTGAGTGGCCGTAATACGTGCAGGTGGCTTTAAAATCCCTTTTGTCTGGGGAATAAGCTGCAGTGGCACTAATTTGCACCCAGTTGTCCCCCACATGCTGCTCTTAGGGCTGAGCTTTGCAGGCCATGGCAACAGGCCAGGCGTCCTCCCTCCTTGGGCTCTTCACCCCATGTTGAGGATATGCCTGGGGAAGGCATGGATTTCCTTGCACTGCTGTTTGGGGTCACGGGCATCACTTCCTCACCCCAGCAGTTCCTGCTGCCAGCCCAGGGACATCACTGGTAGTGACAGCCTGTCTCTGGCAGAGAGACAGCACCTTTCTTGGAATGGCGGTGAGATACCACGCTGCCCTGCAAACCCTGTTAATAAGGGCTGGGGACAGGTATCACCTATGTGTCATGAACTCTATGCTGTGTATTTGTGCTAGGTATGCCTTCTGCTTTGGCTTTCCATTTCTGATGGGTAGCTGTGCTCCTGGGGCTTTGGACATGGGTGACCATGGGGAACTAATGTCTTCTGGCTGGAGGGAAGCTGCCTGAGATTCATTTAATCACCCCACACATTCTGCTGCCTCACTAGGTGTGTTTTCCCAGATGAACCTCCCTGCACAGGAACTGCCCACAGTGTTGGAAATGTCCTATTGCTCAGATTATGGTCTTGTGCCTCAGGTGATATCTCTCTCCGTGAAAGGGCATGTAAAAAGCTTCAGGTAGCCAGCAGCCCTGGTGAGCTGGTAGGTGTGAAGGACTGCAGGGTGAGTCCATGAAGGTCCCCTCCTGCCTTTCATAGTCATGTCACAGGAATTAATGCACTGTAGAAGATGGCAGCTGTGTCAGAGCAGCACTGAAGAGCTACATGATTTAAATTCTGGTAGGAAAAACACTTGTCAGCTCACACTAATCAATAAATGTCATCTAATAACAACAGAATCTGTTATCAGACAAGAACTCCATGAGACATTCACCTTGGATTTACAAAAAAACCTTGTGGGACCAGCAGCTGGGCTTCTTAGATTTCTTGTGAATGACAGCTCTGAAATTCTTGGCTTACCTCTCTGCATGTCAAGGCAAATAATGTTGTTTTATTTTTAATTTCAGAGTGGGTCAGTCCACATATACATAGCAAAGAAAATGATGGCAATAGAGTCACATGGTAGGAAATATACTGCTAACTTGATCCTAGCTGTGCTTTTTATGCTTAACAAGAGAAACTCAGGAAATAAGGAGAGTGTTGGATTAATCTGGAATTTCCTGGACCCTTGATGTTTTTTGGCTTGTAGATAACACCACCTAAACATACAGAGTCTTAAAAATTTAATTTCCTTTTTCTATTTCCTAGTTCCTATTGCATAGGCTTTCAGGCTTCTGTTGTGGCTTCTTTTGAAGTACAGACTTTTTATAATTCTGAGTGTGTTTTGTGATGCACACTGCATTTACATTCCTCTTGTTCCCTTCTACTTTTCTGTTGAGCAAAAGCTCTCCATTCCTGCACATGGAGTCAGCTTGTGGTGCTAGAGGGAAGGCACATAAAGGAGAATTTGGTGGTACTGCCAGACCTTTTGTATTTTCCTTTTAATTCATCATTCAGATGATTGTTGCCGACCAGGGCATGTCAGCAGACCTTACATAGGGTGTGTTTGATCTCAGAGTCCAGTATGCTCTTGCAAGAGCAAAAAATCCTCTTTCTAGAGGCCAAAAATAAACCCCCATCTTGTCATTACACCTTGAGACCAACAGGCACAGGCACAAATGCTTTCCTGCGATGAGACTGAGCTAACTGCTTTCATTTCCAGCTGCTACCACCTCAGCAGAGGAGGAACCTCTGTCAGGATTTTGACCACAGTTTTGTCCTTGCTGCCTTTACAGGGGCTGGCAGTCACCTGTGGGCCAGGAACCTCCTTTCCCATCTCACAGTGGATTCTCCACGAAGAAAGATCAGCAAATTCAGAAGGATTCTGGACGTAAGTGTCCCACCCAAGCCTCTCTGAAGGTTCAGAGTTTACCGTTGCTTGGTTAAAATACAGAGTCCAGAGATAGAAAGGTGTCTGCTGTCCTCACACATTTGGCTCCTAGTCCACAGCTCTTTTTGTGCTGACTCCAATGATCTAAACCTTCATGATGCTTCCCATCATTACATTTTTTAAAATGAGCCATTCCTTTTATTGATGTTAAAAGGGCATCACCTATTCTTTTAGAGTGTCCTGGCAAGTGGCACTCTGCAGAGTAGGAAACAAAGCCACATTTTCATAATAAAGGATTTTTTTGCTAATTCTAGCCAGGCACACTTCTTTCCACTTAACATCTAAAGCAAATTAAAGTAAATGGCTTGGTATATGTAGAAATTATTTTCTAATAATGGGTAGGTATACTTGTTTATTATTTATGTGCACATAATTCCAGTAGCAATTAACATCTTAATGAAATCTTTATGTAGAATAGTTTTTAAAATGAAAACACCATTGTGAATATGATTTGCTGCTCCTGGCAAACCAAGCATAATTAGATCCAGCTTAATAATGTGCAAAACTATTACTGTGTGAAGAATGTATTCTGACACAGGATCATTGGGAGAAAGTAAACTTACTTTTCCCAAGGTCCTTGAAAACAGATGAGGCTAGGACGCTGTTGCAGTTGCATCATGCTGATGCCATTGGTGAGATACTCAGGCGTTTGTTTGCAGAAAGCCTGTTCACTGTGAACCTTTATTTACTTTTTCTCACCAGAGGGTTTTACCCCCTGAGCAAGGGACGAAACCTCTTTCAAGTTTAGATTTCTGGAAACTCAAAACTCAATGAAAAATGAAGGTCTTGTTTGATTTGGGGATTTTGCCCTATTAAATCCACTGGTGACAGCTGCTGGTGGAGCTTTGTCAACGTTGTCCCCAAGTGCATACAGGCAAAGCTGCTATTTGCACTGGAGCTGGCCCCTAAACAGGAGTAAATTGCACAGATGCAAATCACGGCTTACTGACCCTTGCTGACTTATGTCCCTGTCCATGGCAGGGTGGGGGCTGAACTATATGATCACTAAGGTCCCTTCCAACCCAAACCATTCTGTGGTTCTGTGACTTGTATGGGTTTGCCAGTGTCAATATTTTGGCCCTGCAAGTGGAGCATTTCCCCAGGGAAACTAAAGTCTAGTGGCTAGCATGTGTCTGAAAGTGACATATCGCACCTAAAGCAGAGCAGTGGAGAGGCCAGGCAAGGCGTGAAATGTGCTTTGGGGTGTCTTGAAGTACACACAGGCCAGGTGACTCACAGCCCACCACCTTCCCTCCTTACTCCTACTCCTGCTCCTTCTGTGTACCTTCTGAGTACACAGAAGCCTCTGCAAAACCTCTGATAAGCCTGTGCCCAAGATCTGAGTTTACAGTAAAGCTTTCATGAATTCTGTTCAGGTTTGTGTTTGATTTTTTTTTTTTTTTTTAAAAAAGAAATAATCATCCTGTTCTGCCCAAACTCACACCAGGCAGATCAGGAAAGGACCGAGGTGGAGGGACCCTCTCTGGGTGCCTTAAGAGCCAGGAGGCCATTAGAGGCACTTTAGCAGGCCTTGGCCAAGGTTAAATCCAGATGGGCTTTCTCTTGCTGAGATCCATTTTGCCATGGCCTCGCAATAATTTATACACCAGGACTCACATTTTCCAGCACGGCTGTGTACAGCCATTTTTACACACCTAATTAATCCCAGAAATGCATGTTTAGTGGTCTAGAAATGACAGAACGACCCAATAATCTTTAGCATTTATGTACGTATGAAATGGTGTGTACAACATCAAAGCTGTGTACACACATTAAATAATTCATCCTTACAATAACCGCCAGAGGCAGTGGGGAGAGGGATTAGCTAAATAGTTCATCCCTGTTCTTGCAGCAAGTCATTGGCAGAGTCAGGGTTAAATGCTGGTAGGGTTTGATGACAAGCTTTGTGCTTCATCTATTAGCTCTCACTTCTCTGCGGTGGATGTACATAGCAGCTCATATGTTATTTGGAACATTTCCTACTCTAAGACAGCCTCCTGTGGGAAGCAGATACGAGTCCACATGAGCAAAATATTCCATAAAAATAAACCAGTGATCCCCAGGTTGGAGTGGTTGGTGCTGCCGGGGAGAGGCAACGCTACACAGATGAGTGATGCTGCTTGAGTTGCTCATGACGCCAACACCCACGAGAATGTTGTGACGCCGGCAGGCTACATGCCCACCTGCTCCAGCGGTGGCCGGGGGCAACCAGGTGCAGGAGCATTGGGGAGCATGGCACAGAAGTAGGCTGGGTGCTGGGCAGTTGAGAAAAACCCTGACCAAGATGAGTGTGGCAGCCATGACAGTGGCTTTCTGCTCTGCCATGCTCAGGACCTACCTTGGTTGCCTGCCTACTCACTGTCGTGATCAAATTCAATCAGCTATCACCACAAATGACACAAAAAATGACCTCAAAATCCCTCTCAAAATATGAGGGCTTTGAGAGTAGTGGGGGCTCCCTTCCCCCTCCCTCAGCCATCAGCCAAAGCAGGCAAACAGAGCACTACTGGAAAGCAGAATTTCTCTGCTGACATCCTGCAGCTTTATGATGAGGCTGCATCCTCTTGCATGATACTATTTGTATGGTTCAGTTCTGTGTCACATGCGTTGGCTTTTTGTTTGTCTCTTCCCCTGAGTGGTGAGGTGTATGACACCTCTGAAAAAGCCCATCTGCAGAAGGCAGCTTTCCGAGACTGGTAGAGATGGTATCCAATGCTCTGGGAAAGAGCCAGCTCAGATGCAATAATAATTTGATGTTTCATTGGCCAAGTATGGTAACTCTTGCTATTCTGCTGGCAATTTGCAGACATACATTCTCCACGTTGTGTGTTTCTGACAGACACGTTACTTTTCCAAGAAGGCTTTGGACTTCAGACAATATAAATGTGTTGCTGTTTTATTTTAAACTAGGTTGCCATTTGGTGTATTTATCTTTCTGCTCAATACAAGTTTTACTTGTGAAGTTTATATTGCGTCTTTGGGATGTTAGCACTGTGTCCATATATTCTTTAAAAAGCCATTTTATATTCAAAGAAAACACCCTAAAAATCCTTTACATATTCCAGAGCTTCATACAACATACAAGAGGCTCTGGAGGGACCTAGATAAATGGGACTATTTTCTATCTGGATATGTTTGGACATTCCTTTGTAGAGCATGTGGAAATAAATATATTCCATTTTCAAATAGTTACACCCTCCTCCTGTAACATGAGTCAAGAGGAGAAAGCCCACACAGTTGTTTTGGTTACTTAGGAACTTCCATGCCTGATTAATCAGTTTCTCTCCTCTGCTTCAAGGAACCTAAATGAACTTGTCATTTTATTCTTCTGAAATGCACTCATATATTAAAAAATTCTGGCATTTCTGATATTTATTTTCCACGCTGAAGTTGCCAAACGTACCTCCCTTGGGGATAATACAGATTGGCTTCCATATTAGCTAAGATCATCCTGTACATTTTCTGTTCCTTGCCTATGGGGAATGGAGCAGCTTCTGTTGTTTTGGTGCAGTTCGACAGGAACTGAACCCATTCCTATACCATTGGGTCTTCTGTATCAGCAGTGCACCTCCTCCTACTGCTCCCACTGTATCTTTTCCCTCCAGCATCTTCCAATTACAGTATTCCTTCCATTACCATTATATTTAATATAATCCATCAAGCAGTCCCAGAGGGGATATCTTTCACTTTGGATTTATCTGCTAATAGACACATGGTAGCAGATGATCTCTCTCTCTCTCTCTTTTCTGGGAGATTATTAATTACTAACGCAATTTTATCGCAGAAACCTGACCGTCCCCAAACATAGTCTCGTACCTTTCCATTTCATTTGAATATCTCCAGTGTAAATTACCACCTAGCAGTCTTGGTTTCTATTTGTGCTCATTGCATTCCAGCATAATTCATAAAAAAACAGAAATAAATTATTTTACGGGTGTGCTTCTTCATGCTTAGCTCCCCATTCATCCTAGGATTCTATTCTCTTTGGCGCATTTATACACTCATTTTTCACAGGTTTATAAATGTTGCAGTGGGGGCCTTGGATCAAATCCTCAGCTATAGGCATAGGTCTCCCATCTAGATGAATAGCTTCTTAGGTTTAAGGCCAGAAAGAAACATTAGATCATCTGTTCTTACTTCCTGTATATCACAGGCCATTACATTTCACACAATTACCCATGTATTGAACGTAATAGCTTCTTTGGCTAAAGTACATCTTCTAGGAAGGCATCCAGTCATGATTTTAAACTCTCCAGAGATAAGAATTCACAGCCTCCCTTGAGGATTTGTTCCAGTGGTTTATTACCTCCACTCTTAAAAATATACGCCTTATTTCCCATTTTAATTTGTCTGGTTTCAGCTTCCAGCCACTGGCTCCTGTCATACATTTTACTGCTGGTTAAAGAGCCTTTGAGTAACTGGTATTTCCTCCCATGGAAATCATATGCTACAGGAGAAGCATCTTTCAGTCTTCCCTTTGATAAAAACCCAAAGGTTATAATCTAGGTCTCTTATAGAAAAATGGATTCTTAAGCCATTAAATAATTTCTATGGCTTTTTTTTGGCACCCATTCCAATTTTCCCTCACAAGAAATGACATTCGTGTGTCTGGCTGTGATCTGCAGAAGGAGGCCCTGCTGCCGTCTCCCCAATTCTCTCCTCCATGCCATCAAGACATGGTCATACATAAACACAACACTTGCATTCAACCCTGAGAAGTGATGGGATTTCTTAACTAGTTCAACACAGCCTGAAAAATAAGTCTTGTTCTTCCCAAGACAAGATGACTTGGGACAGCAACATAGTCTTTATTTAGATGCATATCCTCCTTCCTGCCCTCCCAGCTCATTGTGAGATTGGCAAGAAGGACCATGCTGCCACGCGTTCCCTTGGCTGAGCTGGCTGAAAAACCTGATTCACCCGGCAGTGTCTCTCCAGAGGCCAGGTGCACATCAGGGGGTCTCCCGGTCTCTGATGCTTCCCTTCTGAAGCAAACGTCCTTTAAGGGGATACAACGCATGGAGTGATGGATGAGCCACCACACTATGATGTGGTAAATTGGCTTCCTGGGCATGGTCCATCTTGGATCCACCATGGAGAATATCTTTTGTGTTTTTGTGTTGTGTTTTGCCCCTGCAAGAACTGGCAGCTTCCCTGGAAATAATGGTAATTCCAAAGAAGAGGCTCTTTAGTGGTCATTCCCATCTGGTACTCCAGCAAAGAAGCAGCAGCTATTGAACAAGTGCACTGATGTACCTAGCTTGTCCAGGCCTAATGTTTATTTTTATTAGTGATGTGTAGCTGTGAGTGTCTCTGAATGTCTCTTGTAGATAATGAAAGCTTCACTTCAAAAAACAAACAAGGAAGTTTTATGAACCAGCTGGGAAGCACTTTGCATCACACTTAGGCTGCCTCAGTTCCATCTGTGTTCAATTAAATCCTGGCCAGCTAGCAATGACCATTGTGGTGCCTGCAGCCAAACCCAGCCCTACTGCTGGCAAGAGGTTAGATGTGGCTGGAGTTTAAGGTGAAGGGTAGGTGAATGAGACAGCCATCCCTTGTCCATCTATTCAGACCAGGACCAGGGTGCCACCCCAGAGCTCCTATTTAGGTGCGTATAAACCTTTATGTTCCAGAATGGAGGTGTTACTTGTAGTTGGTAAAGATCTTAAGTGCCTTTAGATATTAGATGCTGCCAAATGATGCTGAATTAATGAGGCTTAGGGTACCTGAAGTTGGCATGTGGCAGAATTTAGATGTGCTTATGGCTCGTGGCAGTGCAGGACAGGGAAGGCATCGGGCAGAGCTGCCTGTGAAGGGAGGCACTGCCCCAGCCCTGTGCCTCTCCTTGCTGGGCGGTGTTTCGTGGCCTTGTCTTGTAGCGTGCATACAAGGATGGTGATTGGTGCCACGCAGTTTTCTTCCACCTGTGCCAGCCAGCACTGACAAAGTGCTTCGACTCTGCTCTTCAAGGTTCATTAGCAGGCTCCAAGCACAAATCCCCAGCCAGGAAATCAAAAGCTGTAAATACATTCAGACTTTGAAAGCAAAATAAGATGCTGTGAGGAGCAGGGGAAAAGATTTTGTCTGCAGGGAACGAAGAGGAGATGCCGGGTGCTCTGCAAGACCTGTCCTTGGCTGACAAGTCATCACCCTCAAGGTCTGGTTTTCATCCTGGAGCCTCACTAGAGAGGTTGAGGTGTGGTTTGGTGTGTCACTCCCAAATCTTCCCCGATCTCTGAGCTCATGGATGTATTGGAGAGACAACATTCATGATAGTCCTCAGATCTTGGTCTACTGCAGGCCTCGTCACCTTGTTGTAAGGTCCTTTGGGCATGTGGAGAGGGAAAGATGAGGCGGGGAAGAAGCTTTCTATGATGTTGAAACATTTTATTTTTCTGGGAAGGTGGGTAGCTATTTATTTACTTTTGATGGAGCCAGAGCAAACCATTTGTTTGATGGATTAGGCAGTTAGTTTTAATTTGTCAGGTTGCCTAGGGTACAGGACAGGCAGGTTAGCTGGAGCAATCGTCTCTGTACAAATGGAAAGAATAATGTCCTGAAAAGACAGCATAAAGGGGACTGCTCTCTCTTCTGCAGACCCTTTAAATCCCAGGCAAGTCTCTTGAGGAGATATGAGTTAGCAGTTAGAAGTAAAGGCTTGTGTGGCTGTAGACTAAATATCAGTCTAATAATGCAGCCTTTGACATATGCAGTACAGTTTTTCCCCTCATAAGAATGGTTTGATAAAGGCTGTTAATTTTTTTTTTTGTGTATATGTGCTGCTGCTAATACCTCAAGCCTCTGTTATCATGAATGCTCAGGTGTTAAAGCACTATATGTAAAAAAAGGCCACTAACTTGGTGACTTGCAAAGAATGAGTCTGCTTCTCTTTGGCCAGAAAGTGTAAACATCACTGGTAATGTCTGGCTTGTTTGATCCCCAGTTTAGGTTAGGATGGCTTACAGGTACACAAGGTCCACATGTATGTCAGTGTGAGGAGCGGCACAGTCTGGACTGCCAGGGATGGTGATGACTACCAGCTTCTAGCACACATCTTTGCACCCCAGGGAAAATGCAGGGGGCTTTTCCCTCCTGTGAAAGCATGTGGTTGTAGTTACTTTTGTGGAGTCAACACATCCACAACTCAGCAGTGTGACTGACTGTCGTAGGACTGGCCTCTGTCACTTGGCTTGCAAATGTGGTAGAGTTTTTCTAATTTACAGCAGCTTTGCCTCCTGATTTATTTACCAACCCAGCCTCTAGAGAAGATTGATTTTTATTTTTTTTTTATACAGAACTAGACTGTTTCTTTTTTTTAACAATACAGGCCTGTAAAATCAAAGTTTGACTTGTATTTTCTAAGAGTGAACATTTCCCAAGTGCTCATGTTATCATTGGTAAGGATTCAAATAAGATTTGAGAAGCAAAAAGGCACTGAGTGCTCATGTTGCTGAAGAGGTTGTAGTGGTTGTCCTGCCTGAGTACTCTGGATGCATCTGAGATATAGTTTGCTTCCATGATTGCCCACTATCTGGTAAGCAGCTCATGTTGCAAAGCATCTCCGTGCCTCTTTCGAGTGATGAGAAACAAACAACTTTAATTCCCAGTAACTTACCACTTTGATTGCCAGTAGTAACAACACAGATACAGAAGTACAGAGAGGGGTAAAATGAAGGAGGCAGCAAGAGGAGTTTGTCCCAGAGGTGATGGGCACCTGCACCAAGAGGTGCTCGTACTATGGTACAGTAGCCACTGCAGCCCAAGCTTGCCCTGCCTGCCCTGAGACTTTGAGTACTGGCGCAGAGAGGTGTTCACCATGGCATGCCCAGGGGTGTGCCTGTGGTGGGTCAGCCACGTGGCTGGCAGCCAGAGGGTGGACTTGCATGCTCTGTCCATCCATCTGAGCACAGGCATTACCAAAGACTCAACAGAAGCATAGATACCTTTCAAGAAAAGGAAAAGATAAAGAGAATTTTCCAACCCAATGGTACTTTTGTTGTCAAAAAAAAAAAAAAAAGGTATTCATGCCAGCAAAGTCACTGGCACTGAGAATGGGGAAAGTTTTCTTAGCTCTGGTGAGGACTTTGCCTTTGAAGGACACGGATGCAAACCTTGCAGTTGTGGTGCTTCAGTGGGCTCTGAAACACATTTCCCTCAGCACTTCTGTTTGGAACACTTTTAGACTGTTCTGATAATGAACAAGACCCTGAAAGTCCCATTACATGCTTGGCACAGCAGGAACCTGGTTTGATGGAGCTGTTGAGTTGCTTCTGTGACAAATCCTGTGCCAGTTCCCAATTCTGAAACCCAGGTCATGCAGTATGGAAATCATCTGGCAGGCATGATGTGTCAAAAAAAGGGGGAAAAGAAAGTTATTTTTTAGCTGGATCACTTCAGCTCGATCTGACTCACCCAGCAGCCATGCAAGAGCTTGTGTCTGCACTTTGGAGGAGGCAGCATAGAGAGGAGAAGGAACAAACTGCCAGAGGGCAAGGGACCACAGAAAATGTACATCAGCCCATGTTCTCATGCTTTGCCATTGTTCACTTTCCTGAAAGAAATACTTTCCTATTCATTCCCACCTCCACACTCTGCTCTCTAGATGGCAAGTGCCCTGTTCCTTTTTGAGACATCAGTCTACGCTTTCATAGTCAGTACAAGGATTTAAGCCTCAGCAGGGGCTACCTGACACAGCAGCTAAGATTAGATCTCAAACAACTATTTAAAAACCTCATGTAATCAGCAAGAAAGGGCAAAGAGCAAAAGCACAAGAATACAGCAGCACTGAGTTTGAAGGCCCCCCTGTCCTTTCTTATGATAGACAGTAGCTTCATCATGTCTGCAATAACCAAACAAAACATCTATGTGGCCCAGCACTGTTTGGAATGGGATTAAAAAAAAACAAAATGATGGACACTCTCACTTCAAATCAGGGCTGAATGTCTTGAATGAGAGAACCCAAAATGTCTCATCTTAGATATCTGCTTAGGTTAGCTGTTGGTCACTATGGGAGTGGTCCTTTCTAGCACCACTAGTTAGCTGCCTGCATTGCCATCGAGTGACACAACTCAGTCTTTTAACTAAGCTAAACTAGATCCTTGGCCTTGATCCAAGGCCAACTAGATCCTTGACCCTGACACAGGGTCAGATGGTTTACCTGCATATATTGTTTACACAGAAAGCTCTTTGGGCTAAATGCCCAGTTTGTAGGTGGATAATGAAGTCTTTTTTTGAGTCTTTTATGACATTTTGCTGTTAAGATACCCTTACTGTAAACTATCTATAAGTAGATAGTATATAGTATGTAGATGTGTGGGTTTTTTTTTCATCTGCATATAGCCATATTTTGGTCAGCTTCAGGATCCTGAGTGAGGAACACCAAAGCTGAAATCAGAAGCTTTTCTTAAAGAACTGTTTGGTGTAAAAGAGCAGCTGATCAAGCTATACACAATTCATGCTCATGGCTGATGAAGCAGAGGCAGGAAGGAGCCAGCTCTGTTTGCAAATGCCTTGCCATGGGCACTAACTCTTGGGTACAACAATTTTGGCCGTGTCGTTGCCAAGGACCCCATCATTAGCTGCCATGGTGTGAGCGGGGTGTTGAACCTCGAGCTTTCCTCCCTGTGCAGCAGTGTCCACACAGCACCTCCCACGTTCTAAGGGAAGATAGCATGTGCCTGGGGAAGGAGTTGCACCCCAGAAGGCTTTTCTCTTTTCTCATTTCTTACTAGGCTTGTTATGAAGTGGCAAATCCTCTCCCTTTGCTTCTTTGTCCAGGTCAGCATTTTACAGCACCTGAATGCCCTGGTCCTGCTGCTGCAGGCATCTCAGCAACACCACAGGCTGCATGCAGAGAGACAGTCCCTCCCTCTGCCAGAGCTGTCAGGTTTTACTAGTGCTATAATAAGAATAAATAAAACCCCTCAAATAAATAGGAAAAGATAAGGAGGCAGATAATGTAATTCTTATGACTGATAGTATTACTCAATTTAGACATTAACATTCTCGCTAAAGCTTTAAACCTTGGATTTACTGAGCATGCCTGTTATTAATTTTGCCTACTCAGACTGCATTGGTAGCAGGTAGGTGTATAATTTAAAAATGACTTTGAAATAGGCTGCAAGTTAAGCACTGCAGAGACAATTATTATATTTTTATTTTTTTCCAGGCTGCTGCTGAAAGGTATTACAGGATGTATTACTAACATTGTGAAGGTTTGGGAGGAGTGCTTACTAGGTGGATCCATAGCCTCTCTAATTCCCCATGTTCTTCTGTTAAAATGATACCCCTAATCCTTGTTCTGTAACTAAGAAATGACACGTAGCAGGTCCCCACCTCTACATCATTACCCTGCTACATCTTAAATCTTTCCAGGGTTTCCACCAAGAATGATTATTTTTTACCCCTCTTGACAAGGTTTCTGCTCTTGGCAAAGTTACAGCAACCACAAGGCCTGCCCTGTAGGAAGGGGACACCATGGGGGTGTCCCCAGACACCCTCACAGCATTACACACACAGTGGCTCTGGGAACAGCCTGCTGCAAAGAAGAACTGGGGTATATCCAGTTCCCTTCCCTTCTCCTTCTCTTCAGCTCAGTGGAAAGCAGGCTAGCCCTGTGGTACTGAGCACTGGAGGGACTTTCAGGAAGATCCATGGGTGTGGGGGTAAAAAAAAAAATGACAGGTCTTGATCCATCCAGTTATGGCTATAAATGGCAGAAGTGATTTCCCCATTGTGAAATCAGTGGCTGTGAAGTTATTTAATATTATTATTATTGTCATTATTACTACTACTACTACATCATGTCAGGAGGCTTCTTCATTTTGGGGATTTTTAAAATTTGTGTATAGCCTGTTTTCATTATGCACGCACATACACACACATATATGGAGAGAGGGAGAGAAGGCAGCATCGAAATGGCATCAGTGCAAGTGGTCAGGAAGCGACTCTGTCGGCATTACTGTGAGAGCAGTTTTGTTCATGATGTTCTCTACCCCATCTGCACGCATACGGATAAATAAATTGCTTCACCCCCATGACAAGTCCATTGAACTCCTGCCAGACTTGCACGATTCTGCATTGACCCACTAGAATTCAAAACACATTGTCTTGGAGGTAAAAAACCCAAAACAATCAATGAATATAGAGGCTGTTATTTATTCTGTCTCATCTTTGTTTTAATGTCAATGGAAATGCAAATACAATGAAATATAAAATTGGACTTTCCAAATGCAATTCATAGCTTGAAAATCTGGGGTAAGGTTTCTGATGAAGTAAAAAAAAAAAAATTAGTGACTTTATTGACACAGAATTCCATATCTTAATGTGCTTTAACATTAAACTGAGTGCTGCTCTGAATACCAAAGATGATTTATTGGAAAGCAATACTGGGGCATGTCATATCTTGTCATTAAGATTACCTTGGGCTTATTATCACTCTTTCTTCTAACTGAATTGTAAAGATTGGTATTAGATGACTGTTCATATTAAGGAGCCCTGTTAAAGGCAATTATGTGCTTCATACATTGTGATACTGTTTAAAGAAAACTCTGTTGATACTCTTTATATCCACTACCTAAAAAGACAATGGACAAAGACAGAGCAGAGGAAGACATATTCTAAACTGTTAAATAAACCCCTCCACTCATGCTTTCTTAAAAACAGACAATTTTTTCTTCTTCTTTTTTAATATATTCTCAGATACTATGATTTAATTTTTAAATCAAGACAAAGTTGGACTTTCAGTGAAGACAATATGTATTTTTTTAAAAACAACAAAATCCATATGCTTTGTTGATGATGATACTGTGACTTCTTAACTGTCAGAAGAATGGAAATTATAATGGATGTTAATGTGAAAGGCTGAAATGATTACAGTGTATCTGCCCTCACACATTCTGAGCTGGTGTAGTGTGGGAAAGCAGTTGCTTGGAAAGTTGTCATTATTTCCTCTTGTGTTGTTTAGAATAGACTTAGGTGTTATCATCAAGAGGGACAGTCAGTTTGTGGCAGTAGAGCCCTTATTTTCTAGTGAGCATGCAAATACAGTGGGAATTTTCTCCTGGCTGCTTTGGAAGTGACAGCTTTCAGCAGAAATGTTCAGACTTCTTCATTTAACTGTAGTATGCAGTTAAAGATTAAGTACTAATCTTTCATTTCTAGTTGCTTTTGTTTTGCCTACACTTTCTCCATTCATCGGTGACCCAAGTTTTAAAAACACAAATTTGACACAACCATGATCCAAAGCCCCAGGACATGTTCCCTTCATCCCCTAAGGACCACAAATGTGGAGAAGGACAATTGCTCAAGTAATATGAATCTGAGATTAAGTGATAAGGAGAATTGATCCTTTGAAATGGGCAGGGACCTTTCTACAGCATTTAGAAAGTGGGCTTTGGATGGGCATGTGAGACTACAAGGAGAATGTATTCTCATCCCTTCTTTACAGTTGTGGATGAGTAGTGGTGGGAGCACTTCAGCGTGCCCATAGGCAGCGGCATGGCTGAGCTTGCTGTCCCTGCACAGCTTTTGTGCATCCCTGTTGGGCCACTTCGCCATCCCTCCTCTATAGCCACAACTCTGCCCCCACCTGCACTGGCCAAAACTAGACTTTGTCTCAAGTCTGATTACATTTACAACCACCAATAAGTAATTTAGGTTGTTGTTGCTGTTGGCAGCACTACTTGAGCTTGTATTCCTTTCTCCTGCTCTTTTGTGTTTTGTTTTTCAGAAGTATATGGGTTTGTCTTAATGTGACATCTCTGTGCAAACATATGCATCTGAGGAAGGCAAAAGAGATTTATTGCATTTTGGCTAATACAGAGGAAAGGGGAAATTGCCTACATAATGAAACAGGAGATTTAGTTTTAACTATGTTATTTCTCTCTTGTCTCCATAGTACTGAATATACAAATATAAAATATATAATCTACCTCCTCCTTCAAGCATATCAACGTACAATTAAAACCCACAAAGCTTGACAACCTGTTGTCAAGTTGTTTAAGCAGTTGTTTCAGGATCTGACAGACAAACTTATAAACAAAACGTAGAGCACCAGATTGTGGGATGAGGCATCATCATCACGTGGCTTCCTCAGTTATCTCGAAATTTGGAAAACAAAAAAGTAGAGGAATGCTTTTTCTCCTTGAATAAATAACAGTTTAATTACATTATAGAAATAAAATATGATATGGTAGGAATACACTGGAAATCTTACAGAAATACTATTTTGCTACCGGTAATTAAATGGTCAAAGCTACTTTTCATGACAATCTGAACAGTACTTGTATACAAACTATTATACAGGTTGCTAATGAAAAATATTGCAGCAGTTGCAAGGATGTTTACCAGCTCAAACAAACATCTAATGGTACAATATTCTTCTAAGAGGAAGTAATAATGTTAGATTTACAGACAATAAAGAGTTATGTTCTCCACTTTGAAACACTGGAAATAAAAAGCTCAGGTAATTCAATTTCTTTACCTCATATTATCACAAGGAAAGATTTTCCTTTCGCTATGAAACAGCATCCCAAGAGACCCTGTAAACAGTTTATTCAAAGGTAGTATTTGAGATGTCACAGCAACTTCAACAATTGTCCTAGTCTACAATTACAGACTTTTTAGGCCACTGCTTGTACAGATGACTTATTTTAAATTTTTCACTTATATACATACATTCAGCCCAATAACAGCAGGTAAGATGCGCTGTCTATCTCGCAATAGACACACTAAAATTTTCATCGAAAGGCCAGTGCAAGAAGATGTGGGTAGTGATTGCACAGCATTGAGGAGACTGTATTATACAAATATACAATTAGACTATTGAGAATCTAACTCTGCACGCACATGACACAGATGGTCTTCACGGTAGATATGTGACACTTGGAGTCGGTACGTCTACGTAACTGCAACTATCGTTGGCTGGTTGATGATGACGCTGTGGGCGGCCGTAGAACACAGTATCGTTTGGCTGTGCTATCACTAAGTGAAGGTAGGCAACCACCAGTTAGGAATACCTAAAGCTGAAGTTTCAGTACAGCTTGCCTTGGAACGGCAGCAGAGTTTTCTAACGAAAGAGTAGT
>NW_008622840.1:0-15953 GCF_000691845.1 Merops nubicus | reverse complement strand
AGGGAAGTTGCTGCCCCCTCTTTAATAAATGGTTCTAAGTGAACCAACAGTTCTTCACAGAGCTTTAGAAAAACTCATTATGGAAATGAAGATACTGATGATAGACGATAACGTTTCACAGGATGCTATTTCTTATTATATCAGTAAGCACCAAGTTAAGTGCCAAGACAGCCCCATTGTCCCATGATTTATCATGTAAAATTTAGATCTTGAATGCACAATGAAAGTCCACAAAGTTTGCATTTAATTCAAAAGAAGACAGTTTCAAAAATGGCTCTTGAAATACCTTGACATTTCCCCACCGCCTCTGAAAGGACTGCTATAGGATGGACTAGACCTAGATATTAGAAAGGTCCTCTCAAGACTTACACATCCTCTGGGAATCCTCTGCAATCTGCGGGCTTCAGGGACTTCTACGGCCCCCTCGAAGGCATGGTGTCCTGTCCTACCACCCAGGCAAGCTGCAGGGGGAGGCGGTGGAAGAGGAAGGTACCCTTGTGTCTTCCAGTTGCTGCTGAGCAACTCACATGACAGATCTTTAAAATGTGTCCCCCCTCACCGAGCCCAAACTTTGAGCCACTTACACCCCTGCAGAGCCACTTGCCAGGATCAGTTTGGCCATTTGTGCTACCAGCTGCTCTGGCCTGCATGGGGTTACCAGAAATGCCATGGGGACACCACGGCAGCAGAGACCCAGGGCTGCCACCCTCCTCTCTCTCCTGGCATAACCCCACGCACGGGTGGCGAGGCAGCCTGGATTTGGCTCCATTTGCCCTGTGCCACAGGAGTCACCTTTCTTGTGACAAACGTCAGGCAGCTAACAGACTAAGCTGCCTTCGCAGCTACTTTGGCAGAAATCAGCCAGAAGGGTGAGGAAATGATCCAAAAAAGCAAGGTAGTAGAGAAGAGGACCCCAGACCTTCTGATTCAGAATGGAATTACAGAATATCCATGCCTCAAAGACTATCCAGTAACAGACTCCTAATGAAAGCCCCAGGCTTCAGAAACAATCTCACCACCGAACAGCCACCATTGTCCTTCAATAACTTCTTCCTCAAAGCTGATAGTGTCACACCTTGTCAGCTGTATCCTGGTTTCACAGCAAGACTTCTCTCATTCTGAGCAATCAGATTAGAATATTGACAGCCTTAAAACGACTTATCATTTATTTGTGGCTTTCTCTGTTTTCAGGAACACCACTGACAGCCACCACAGTTGTCAGTGCGGGCTCACGCCATGCCCTGCCTCTGGTTTCCCCCTTATTCTCGAGTACAACTTAAAGACTTCTTCCTCTAGCACATGGATACAACTCTCTGAGTGGATCAGGATATTCTCAATATGGTACTTTCATCAGTGATCAGTTGGAAGAACTCAATTTTAGAAACAGAATTTGTGTGCAAAGCGTGCAACAAGAAATACAGTTTACATTTGGTCATAGTGTCCTAGCTTAGTTATGCTACCATGACTCACACTGATTAGTATACTTACATACACACACACGCACACACACATAGATATTTATTTATTTATATACACGCTCACACAATAAGAAAATGTCTAAGTCTGACAATATTTCCTCCTCTCTTTAGTGAAGACCGGAGTTTGGCATCGCAGGCTCTGGATCTGCTATAACCTGGGATACAGGAATGCGACACACTTCAAGTATACATCGACTGCACAGTGATAACATCGCACATTGAGTCTGACACATGCTGTCTTCGGCGGTCCAGCACCAGCATGTGGCTTAAAACCAGCTGCCCATTAAAAGGAGCCAACATTTAGGACCTTCACTTCTCAGTGTTCGTATTCACGCAACGCCCAAGAACAGGGCGACAGTCTGTACAACCATAAACGTCCTTCTGTAAAAACGCCGTAGTATTTCAAAGTCTGAACCAGTGCCTTCCTCTCTTACACTCCTCCTCTATTCCTTTGTTGCTGTCACTCTCGTACATGTGTGAAAGTAAAAGGTAGTGGGGAAATAATTTTAGTAGAAGAACACAAAGCCTCTCCCTCTAAGTCCACAGAAGACCACTAAAAGTGTAAAATTTCCAAAATAGCTGATAGGAATTCTTCAAATACAGTGTTTTCAATGGGGTTTACATATCACGTTTCACATTATTTCCACGGAAGTCTACCTTATCACTTTGTTTAATCTGACAAATATCAATAACACATAATAAAACAGCATACAATTCACAGGACACGACACATTTTACAAAACCTCTAAAACTCAGCACTGCCGCTTCTGGAAAAAAAAATAAAAAACTCCTATTATTTAGAGACATGAAATACACTTCACATTGAAATGAACAGCATGATTACAAGGCTTTTTTTTTCTTATTTGATGGTATTGGTTTAGGATGCATTAGTTTTCAATTAGGTTTCACAATTTTTCCTCACACCCCCAACAGGAACCATTGCAAACCTGGAATTTTCTCTGTGCTCTTTCAGGAAACTTACTATTATTCAGTAAACACTTTTTGAGAAAAAAACTTTTGAAAATTTAGCTTGAATCCCTAATTGTAAAACCTGAAGAACTGGCTGATGGAAATGCTCTTAACACAATCATCGCTCAGCTTACAAAGACAAACCAAAAAAATATTACAGGAGGGTACAAACACGTTAAGCCACAGGTTTGGTTTTCTCTGTTGTTGGTTTGTTTTGTTTTGTTTTCTAAACTAACTCTCTTTTTTCTCGCAGTCTCTGATTTACAACGCTTCAGCAGTCGTGTCTGTGGAGACAGACATGGTAACTTTGGCAATCTTAACTGTGCTCTTAATGCAGCTCTCGGCAGCCCTGTGGACGTTGCCCGCGTTGTTGGCGTGCTTGTGCTGGCAGTCAGACTCCATGCTGTTGTCCAGGGGCTGCGCGGTTCCCTCGCAGGTGGGGAACATGCTGCGGAAGGCGTGCCGCAAGTCCTTGCTCCTCAGAGCGTAGATGATGGGATTCACTGTTGAATTCAGCAAACAGAGCATGCTACAGAAGGCAAAGACAGTCTTGATGAGCTTGTTCATTTTCCCAAAGACATCGTACACCATGATGGCGAGGAGAGGGCCCCAGCATATGATTAAAACGACTAGGATAAGGACCAAGGTTTTGGCTAACCTGATGTCCATACGAGTTTGGTCAGGCCTCGTGATCTGTACCTTACCATCCTCTGTGGACTGAATGATTATGCTTTTCTGCGTGCCCCGCTGAATCATGCGCACAGCGTGGCTGTGAGCCTTCCACAGTATGTACATGTAGGCATAGACAATGAACAGCAAGAGGACGCTGGTGACCCCAATCCAGAACATCAGGTACGTCTCGTCGATGAGAGGGAAAATGTCTGAACAAACGGAATTGAGCTTTTTGCAGTTCCAGCCCAGCAGAGGAAGAACGGCTATTACAATGGCGATGGTCCACATCACACAAAACGCTACGACAGCCTTTGGTCGGGTAACAATCCTTTTGTAAGCCAGCGGCCTGTGTATAGATATGTACCGGTCTATCGCCGTGAGGAAAAGGCTGCCCACAGAGGCGGTGAAGGAGGCTGTAACTCCACCCAGTTTGAACAAGAAGACGTTGGGGCTGTCCTTCCGGTGGAAAACATGGAAATCCACAAAACTGTAGACAAAAATCACGCTACCCAGGAGGTCGGCCACAGCCAGGCTGCCGATGAAATGGTAGGAGGGTCTACACCGGAGGCTTCGGGAGTGGAGGATGACGCACAGGACCAGGAGGTTCTCGAGGACCGTGAAGGTGCCCAGGGTGAGCGACAGCACAGCGATGGCCAGCTGCTGGCTGGGGTTCAGGATCATAAAGCACTCCATATCCATGAAGTTCTCCCCACACTGTATGTTCTCCTCATTATCCTTAAATGTGGACAGGGACTTGTTGTAAAACTCTGTGATGTTGACCTGATCTGAGGGAATAATGCTCAACAGGGGATCATCTCCTGCAGTCATTTTTTCTTGGAAAGGATCACCCCTGAAGGAAGAGAGAGGGAACTTCTGGGGATAGTACCCCAGCTTGGACGCCATGTCGCCTTTCATGTCTTCGTACTGGATATCGTTGGAGGCCACGTAAAGGAGATCTGTCGTGATTGTTCGGAAAGTTGTATCTGCGAGGCCATCTAGCACTGACTTCATAACCCCAGTCTCGTAGGCTTCAGAGAGACTTGGGGGAAGGAAAAATGCATCAGAGGAAATCCTAGAAGGGGAAAAGATCAGACTTCATTAAGATAAACAGGGAGACAAACTCCACAAATAGCTTAGATGAACTGTGTCAAACAAAATGGACCTTTCTCTGGTATTCAGTGGAGATCAATCCTTTGCCACCTGCAGGAATTGGGGTGAATCGAGCACTTGGAAATAAATCACCTGGATTTCACTAAAACTGAGCAACGCTAAGGAGTGACATGAAAAATGGGAATTGAGTTTTTCACAGGGAAGTAATTTTCATTTCTCATCAAAACCTTCCAAGCCGTTCCAGCAGAAAGATATTTTTGTCTAGATCTGTACTTAGCTTCTGATTGCAAAGCACCTCACAGACCAATATTCCTTGGCCTTGCTTAATTTAGATAATACCAAGTGCCACTGCAGGAGCAGCGCTAAACTGAATCATCACCTTCATTGCTTTTCTTTCAAAAGGAACAGAGGGTTCTGAAAACCTGACAACAAAGAGGGGACAGGGGAAGAGCCATGCAGTTTCACAGTTCTTCTTCTTCGTATGTTGTGCTCCTCTAGATAACTCTGCCCATGTAACATGCCTTGAATATGCACTGAATATTTGTTTTAGGGCCCCTTCCACTATCAGAGCGGCTGAGAGTGGTCTGGAAGTAAATAAGAGCCAGAATCATCACTTCAGTGTGCTACAGCTATCCTGCATCTGCTATGGGACCTCTTTAACAATTGCATCAGCAACAGGAGCAAACCCGAGCTTCTTCATGTTTTCAGAATGGAGGAAATTGTGACACTCAAGAAATCCCAAATGCCGCATATAGACTCGTACTGACTTAACCTGTTTACTTTACACAACTGACAATAAATGGCCAGAAAGGCCACCAGAGATTATCTGCCAAAACCCAGAGTACTGATCACCTCAACTCCTGAAGAGGAAACCTGCACAACTGGTACCACAGCTCAGTTTTCCCAAGAAAACTAAAAGAAAGAACAAGACAATCCCTCTCTACAATAATACCATTACTTAAAACCAGAAGAACTCATGAGCATTTCCAAAAGAAGCAGAGATCTTGGTTGATGAGATGTTTATACTGCACTTACACACAGCACCTGAACACTCAAGACTTTTTCCATAGTTCTTTAAAGTTCTGCATCAGATTCATCAGGTCTGGACATTGAGTGTTAAAAGAATGAACCTAGTCCTCTAGAAGACACTGCGACTCCAGTGCTGCAAATAAGGATGACTATAAATGCTTACCAGGATAGTCTAACACACAACACACACTGGCTGTGTCAGCTTTTGCAGCCATCATTTACTCAGCCAATAACAACACAATTACAAGAGAGACTGACAGACAATATTAAGGAATTGAATTCTGAGGGTGTGAGCAGTGAGGGAAGAAAACATCACTGAAGTAGACATTAAAAATGAACAGCAATAATTGCATACATAAGGTACTCTTCTTCCAGAAGGTGCTTTACAGCTGTTCCCAGTAGAATTTGCAGATGTTACACGTTGCAAAGATAACCCTGCTGACAACTGACAAATCTGCTTTGGGTGAAGTCTGGCAATGTTTGGCATTATAACACCAGTTTAAAACTGCAACTGAAGAATGTATTATTCATTTGAAAGCTACCAAAAAATATTAAATAAATTGAGTAGTTCTATAAACATGTAAAGATGGCTGTAGTACTCTCTGTTATTCCATCTTATTTCTGACAGCAGAAAGACAACCATTTTAATGATTAAAGCCACAGCCACATGTTGAGAAGATTATGTTTGAGTAGAACGTCAAAATTGTATGCAACTGAGCACTTCTGCTAGACAAACAAACAAATTGTTATGAGGTAGCTGGTCTCTGCTGGAGTCATGTTAAGTACAGGCTTCCTCAGAATAAGGTGCAAGCCACGGTGCAACCCCTACCTTTGTCTGAAATACAAATGAAAGAACACGAACTCCTGCGTGCTCTTTTGAAGGTAGCAGTGAGTTGTTTGACAATATCACTATGCATGCATAGGCTATGCTAACAACATGGTTAATGGGATCAGGAGAGGTAAGCCTTACTCTGAATTTCAATGACTTTTTTTCCCTCTGTATTTTTACGTTCAGATTATTACAGTAATTTCTACCTTATTGTCTCTGCAAAGAGTTTTCTTTGAGAGTACTTGGGAGTTCATTAGTGGTGCAGTTCAGGCTTTGGGGGATGCAGCTGACATTAATTTTGTTTTTGTTTGCTGCTGGGAATATCATAATTGGAAATTTCTAGCAGTATGTGTGCATGCACCTATTCAAGTAGCAGTTGATTTTTATTAAAGTTGCAGTAAAACAGCCATTTTCCTGATCTGGAATTGTGCTTTACTGGAATTTTGTCTATTTTAATTTAGATACTGGCTTGTCCCGGTATAAGCTAGAACACTGAAATGCACTCAAGTGATCAGTGAGGTTTTCCATGGCTGTTTAGAGAAAACAAGACGAGACCTTTGGCACTGAGGTTATCAGGAGAGTCTCAGTCAGAGTCTGAGGTCTTGCATGACTCATCATAGACTGAAAAGCCAATGGCAGAAGCAATGGTCTTGTTCTCGGTCTTTCCATTTTGTCAAGTGCATGCCAGTGCCACACAAATTTTGGCTCTGAGCTCTCCTGTCTGAACCTGGAGCGCTGAGCAGGGTCTGCCTATGAAAACAGGACACATCATGCTCCATGCAGTTGGCTTCAATGCACTGCTCAAGACACATGACCATCTTTACGTGAAATACCCTGGGTGCCTCTGTGGCTTCTCACAGCCTCCCTAGAGGACAACGGTGTCCCGCACGGATCCCTCCTCTCTGGATGGAGCTGGGGTGACAGTTGTGTGCCTCAGAGAGAGCCTCCCTGCCCTGCCATTATCCACTCTTCCATCAAAGCCCGTGAGCGTCCAAAGCTCTCAGCTTTGCCCCTTCCTTAAATGAGCTCTACTACCTCACTCATTTTAAGACAGCTTTAAAAAGAACTGAAACATTGATTATAGATGAGGAAGAACCTGCAATGATGACAATACTCAAGATTTACAGCATATTTCCAGGACTGCACACAGGAATTCATAGCGAGTAATGAACTGTGATGACAGGTAAGGACTAAAAACATAGATAAAATTTTCAAGCATCTTTTATGTTGAAGACCAAAACCAGAAAACCCATAGCTGAACACCATTTTAGACTTTTCTCCCAGCAGGCAGTGGCTGTTGATGGGCACTGACAGACAAGCTGTGCAAAGTGACTGCCACTAGATGGAGTGGCTTTTACAAATACACCGCTTAGATGTCTGCAGAGACCTGGATTTAACTTCCTCTAGACGTTTCTTCCAGCCTGCAATATCAGGGTTCAAACGTATGAGGTGTTGAACATAGCTGAAGGTCGAAGACTCAACTCTGAAAGCCTCTACCTTCAAAGTGAAAGAATCAGTGAAGAGTTGAGGGGGCAAGTCTTACTACTGCCATCCACTGTGTGGTTACAGAGCCTTAAAAGAAGCTTGGATGCTTGGTAAAATATAAAATATATAACACACAAAAGGCTGGTACCTCATCTCGGACAACAAGGAGAATTATATCACCCCTGGACTTCTTGTTGGTCCACAGGACCAGTTCACTCAGGGAACAAGAATGTGACTTCATTAAAATGCTATTACCTATTTTCTTTTCCTGCTGCTCTGGGGGAGAGGGAAGGCTGGAAAGTTTATATTGTCTAAAAATAGGGATGAATTTATTATCATTTTCAAGCCAGGATGATTGATAGAGCCATTTTAATAGCCTGAATAGAAACAGTGAATATTTGCGTTCTTCCTTGGAAAGTGATTATGAGGAATACAATGATGCTACTGATAACTGCAAAAATGTTGATGTGTTAAGAAAGGGAATCAAAACAAGAAAGGGAAATCCACAATCAAACCTTTCCAGCTTCTATTTTAGAAAATATTTTGATCTGTCGATCTGTTTCCTCTATGATAGCCACAGCTAATTAAGAACAGGCTAAAGGACAAGCAGGTATAATCGAAACACAGGTTTTGAATTCACAAAAATATGTAAATGCATTCTCCTTCCTTACACATTATAAGGCTAGCAAAGTCCTTTGGAGAAGGGCTTTGTCTTCTGTTAAGTTTGCATAGTGCCCAGCACACTGAGACTCCCACCAAACCAGCTCCCCAAAGTACCAGAACAGGAAAAACAACATCAATTTATACTTGTGTGTAGTCAGCTGAAAAAAAAGTGTGAGAGAAATGAGATCTACCATAGTAACTGCTGGCCTCCAGGAATTAGAACTGTCCTATAAAATGAAAATTTATATGGCTAATAATTACCTTATCCCATATGGCGATGAACAATGCTGCTCAGAGGACAGAACAAGGTTTCTAAGCCTTGAGAAAGAAACTTGCAGTCTGAGATATGGCACTCTAAGACTCAGTAACACCAAGCAAGGAAAAAACACATGTTGACAAGAATGTGAAAGCAATGTTACCCCTATCCTATTTCCTGTTTTACTACTCCATCTCCAACACTGTGCTACTCTGAGGCTATAAATGGCAAATACACTGTCACTCCTAATTCAGGAAAACTTCACTTCAGTGGGGATTTTCTCTGCGTGAGGGACCAGGAAGGAACACAAGCACCAGGACAGCAGCACATGAGGGATGCTATCTTCTATTACAGCAAGGGACTATCAGCTACGGGGTGAACTAGGGCATGCAAGTACTGAAACAAATTTTGTTCTTATGTAACATGATGGTATCTTTGGCAAGCTGAACCTTAATTAGCAGGAAACCACAGCTACATGGTTATTTATGTTAATAACATACCATTTGCACACTAGCAGGATAGGGGCTGGGTTGTTCTAATTTGGGGGCAATCTGCCCCTACGTGACTCCCCCCAGCATCCAGCCGCTGACAATCTGAACGACAGAAAAACAAAACAAGGGGGAAAACAGAGAGTTAATCAGTGACCGACAGTGGTTTTAAAAGAAATAACATTACTTCTTCCCTCCAAAGTGTTGCTGGTGAGATACTCGTATCAGGTTTTAGCACAGGTGACTTGCAGGCACAGAGAAAAAGAGGCTGTGCCTTACCTCCCAAATAGCCAGGGCATATGTGTGTGCCTAACACCAGAGTGGTTCAGAAGTGAGGTTAAAGTCCTGCTCCATTTGGTGAAGGTGAAGGACCTGAACTTTGCTCTGGTGTGAGCCAGGCAAGCATGCTGGCAGCCTCTGTTCTGCTGTCCGCCTCTGAAGAGCTCAACTTGCTCCAAGTTGGATTGAGATGTCCAGAAATAAAGGCACTAACTGATACTCCAGCAGTCAGGGTGCACACCTGCTAAGTGAGAGGCTTAACTTGAAGCCCTTTCTCCACATTAAGCAAATCAAGGATGATTCCCATATCCCACCCAGCCGCAGGGGAAGAGCAAGGACAGCTGCCTCATCTGCTTGTGAAAAAACACAAAGCCCCTGAGTTCACCCCAACCCCCTCAGTCTGTGAAACAGAACCCCCTACACACACACTTCCCACCAAGTCAGAGACTAGATGAAGTCCTGAAGTCACAAACCAGCAAGGGGACTGCTGGGGTCATGTTAATGGGAAACTACAGCTACCTAGGCTGCCCAGGTTTTGGGAGAAAGGAGGGAAGGCAGAGGTGACTTTCTTAAAACAACATGAATTTGGGATTTTAACATCTCTCACAGTTTATACATCTTACCTTCATTTAAAGATATAGTATTGGAAGAGGATGAAGAGGTTTGCTGAAGTATGAAAGGCTCAGACTGAAGCGAAACAGTGAGGCACGAGTGACTTTGTATTTGCCTAAAATCAGCTCCAGTTTAAGGACTCAGAACGAACAGGGAATACAAAAAGTTTGATACAATGTTATGGTATTTACATTCCAAAGAAAAGGAAAGAGAACTCACTAAGATGGTCAATTTTGAACTCTCAAACTTCTTTTTCACAAAAGGGTTTATCATGGATTTTAACATTCCAACAGAAATTGCTTCATTTCCAGCCTCTTCCAGCCATTCTCTATTGCCAAAAGGTGCAGGCTCTTATTACTACTAAGTAGAATTGACATAAATGTTAAATGCAGACAGAGAAGTCCAGCAAGGTGCAGAAGAGATGGGGGCTGAACACTCAGTCTCCTGAAAGTCCCTAGAAGAGACAGCACCTTATCATACAATGTGTAGTTGAAGGAAAAGAATTCATTTGAAAGAGCAGAGCAGGTCATAAAAGACCCAGGCTCCACCGTATGCAAATGCTAAAGATCCCCAGAAGAATGTAATGTCTAGAGAATGAAACTGGGGGAAAAATACATTTACTAGGGGAAAAAAAATACCAAAAAAAGATAACCACTCCAAGAAAACAGCTTCCACGTAACAGCCAGAGAAGAAGAAAAAAGGTCAAGAATTTATTGCAGCAGACAATATTTGTGAACTTTATTAGAAGTGTAAGGATTAGAGACAGAAAGGTAGCAAAACCATGAGGCTCCAGGGACAACTCTCGTAAACTGCACAGAGTGTACGTCTGCTTCCTCCTGCCCTCATCACCAAACTGTGGCTGTAACAAGTTTTAATCAAAGATTTTGTGAGGTAGCAAGGTGATACTGAGAGCAAAATTAAGGGATTAAGTGACTGGTGTGAAGGGGATTGGGAGGAGAGGTAACTACTGTCCTTATACAGGGAACAGGATGTCTCCAGGTGAGCTGGGAGCAAACTGGGGAATGACAAAAGTCTGACTGAGGAAGACACAAGTGGGAGGAGCCCCTAGGAGGCAGGGATGCAAATTTTAGTGAAAAATTGCCTTTGTGATCAGCTTGGGGAAAGCAGATCAGGTGAAGGAGAAAACTCATGAGAAAAAAACTTCTCTCCTCTTCTGAGCTGTGCGAACTTCAGAGACACCTCCGTAAGCTGAAGGATATAGCTAGTGGGATTTTCAGATCTCACCATAAAGAAAAACAGACTCACGGCTCTGCAGGCAATGACTTGCTCTTTTGAAAGTCCATTTCTGATCTGCATTCAAACAGCGGAGGAAGATGCAAAGGGCTCTGAGAAACCATCCTTGGTAAGGTCACAGAAAAGGATAGCGCTGTATGCACTGACATGGGACTGGGCTGGGGACCCTCAGGAGAGCTCAGCTGAGCAAATCTGGTCAGGGACATTAATAAAAAACAAATTGCTTAAGGAAAATAAAGTACAGGATATGAACCTGAGAGGTGTAAAGAAGAGAGAACACCCAGATGGAACCACTGAGTGGCCCATACAGGGGATAAACACATCAAAAGGGGAAAAGGGAAGAGCAATTTACAGACAGTGAGAGAAAGTCAGCACACAGAGGTCAGCAATACATTGCAAAGCAACATCCCTTCCACCTCAGTCCTCAGGAGTCTACTTCTCCAGAAAAACGTTATTAGGCCATCAAGTATTGGCAGTACTTAGCGCTAGAACAGAAAGGCTTTTGGCAAATGTGATGTCCCACGCCATCAGCATTAGTGAAGAACAAAAATATGCGCTCCAACTAAAAAATGTAAAACATTCTTTCATTTCTGGAGCTGTCTGGCCTTTCATAAAATTTAAATAAGCTCAGATAACTCTCTTCATAGCTACATTCAGAAGATAATGATATTCAAATCTACTGCCTTCACATACACAACTTGTGAAATTATTTGCCAGCATATTAAGCCACTACACCAGATTGCTTGGCAATGGTGCATGTCTTCAAAATATGCAGATGCTTTTCTTGTTTAAAAAAAGGAGAGAAGGAGAGGAGAAGTGAGAAAGAATTGAGAGTAGAATCTCATACCCAAGTAGCCAGAACAACAAATTGTGGATAGACTCCAACCAGCATTACACCACATTTGAAAAAATAGTTAAAAGACACTAAGTGATGAGTTATGACTTTTTATTTCTGTGTGTGTGTGTGTACTTCTATGCATAAAATTACAAATAGACATACACAAACACATATGTATGCCTAGAGGAACAACTAAAGTCTCACAAACGCTGCAGTAGTGTTTGTCATGCGTAAACTCAAATTCCCCATGCCAGAGGACGAGCAGACAGGCTAGAAGTGTAGGTGTAAAAAATAAAGGCAAGATAACTGATGAGTATCTTGTTGAATTCTCTTAAACACAGTCTTCCTGGGGAAAAGCAAGACTCTAAAATAAATACATCTATCACTGAGATCTTATAAAAATTATTTTGCATGTATATATACACACAGTTGCCTATCTACACACTCCAGACCTATGCCACCTGATTTTCCAGGTACATGCATAGTCTGGACTCCTAAAACAGAGGCAGAACTGACTAAAACCAGTGACTTCTGAGAGCATGTTTCTCATATTCACCACAATGGGAAGGTGGGATCCTCCCAAGCCCCTAAGCACAAACTTTGAAAGGTTTCTGAAAATGCCTAAGTATCAAAATGACTCCAGTGAGGGCTGAAAGAGAACTGACAGTATTGCCTACAGACCTGCTGCTGCTTAGTACTGTGTAGTGAGTAAACATGCCTTACTTACGAATATACAACTGCCATAAAACAGGTTAACACAGGATGAGGTACTATTTGATGCCACCTGCCCTTGATCTACACAAACAAGACAACATCTGAAACTTAAAACACCCGGTTGACCAACAGTCCAGCCAAAGTATAAGGAGTGACATTACACTAACATGCACTGTTGTGAAATATCTGTTTTCTCTGTAACTTGGATGTGAGTAGCTTGATCAAAAAAGGACGCTCCTGCTGAGGAGAGGCAGAACCAGGCTTGGTGTGTGCATCACCATAATGCCCCTGCATGAGGCACAAATGGCAGAATAAAATGTGCTCCAACCTTATGTTGCAAACCCAATCATTTTTCATAGGCAACAACGGCACCTTCGGGAAAAAGGAAAAAAAAAAAAAGTTCTTTCTAACGAGAAATTGATTTATAAGTCATTATAACCATTTCAAAAGGACAGGTTGTGGCTGGTTTCGGCGATCATTAACAAAGCCATGCACTTTCAAAGAGCCTGAGTTCTGGGGGGGAAATTCTCATCCCACTGACAGCGATCCGATGTGCACTTTTTGCAGCAGCACAATGTCAGTCTAGCAATGGAGATGTAAAGAGCAGTACTGAGAAGACAGGTTGTCACGTTTTTAACTTTGCATTAATAACAAATGCTGTTGCTGTCTATTCTGGCACATTTGCAAGCTTGCTTTTAAGTACAATGGGCTGGCATGCATTTCCACTATACATAGGAAAACAAGAGCAGCCTTGTTATGATTAAAAGGGTCTATTTCCCTCTGCCTTCTGTCTTCTGTGTCCATCTGCACAGCTGCTTTGAACTTGGCCAAATCCCAGTGTTAGGGTTGCCTGCAATGCATATTTTAAATCAGCAGCAGCCTGTGTGAATTTGCTGCTAGAGAAGAGAAAAATCTTCAAATTCTCACTTAAATGGTGATGAGTGGTTTTGCAGAGTAGTCATCATTTTACATACCCAAAACTATTTGCGAAATAGCAGCGAAATATATCTAAAATAATCTACTGTTTCAGGAGGTGCTCCAGAGAAAAGTCAATATAGACATCTGCCAAGAAATGAAGAACAACCACCATCGAGAAAAATTAATTCCTCAAATGTGGTAGCCGATGGCATAACTAGAGAAAGGTCAAAAAGTTTGCATTGGAGAAGTTACAGTAATTTCTCTTAAAACATGTAGAAGTAGAGAAACTGGGTGAGCAGAAGACAGTGCATGAGACCTGGCAGAACCAGGAATGGCAATATATTTGTAAAATTCTTGGGCAATACTAAGTGAGATACAGATTTGAGTTCTCTCTTGCCTCTTAATCTCCTCCCCCACCTCTACTCAGTAGAAAAAAAAGACATCCTAGCTCTCCCACTCAAGATCCTAACACTTTCAGCACCAAAATTCCTAGTGAGATGACAGTCAGCAAGCATTTTGGGACAGCCCCATTAAAGGCTGAAAGTCAGAAATTACTTTAAAAAAAAAAAAAGGTAATTTCTAAACTTCCCCTGCCCAATCAGAAACCTGTGAACAAAGAAAGAAAGGCTTGCACTGGCTAAGACCTGCCATTCCTTCAGCAAAGTATGAAAGCTCTAATGGGGTCAGTCCTTTATGCCACTGAGCTAACATAATTCACCAAAGAAGAACAACCAGGACCAAAGGCACCCATCAACCCATCCTCACAATATTATAACCTGTTTCCACCTTCACCCTGAGTTCTATAGGTATTTTGATTTGATTACTGTGGACTTAGGTGTTTTAAATGGTCCAGGAGGTAAATTCACAGCAAACAGTTGATTTCCTTACCTAGCCAACTTTTTCCCCACCCTGGAAACAGACATCTGCTGGCTCTGTCAAACAATTATTGCTTTTATCAGTTCCACTTTAAAATGTTTTTTATTCAAACAGTTCTGCCACTCACTCATTCCAAAGACCAACAGAAAATAAAGCAAAGCTGTTCCTGGTTGCTACAAAACTAATTTTAACCTCAAGCAAACCAGGGTGAATTCCACGTTTATCTTCTAAACCGTTTAAAGATGCTACGTTCATTTCTTTTATGGCCGATTTAAACTCTGCCTGCATAGTATATAATGCTTTTATAGTCACAAGGCTTTTTTTCTTTCTTGAGAAGGGAAAACCCGTGCTGGCAGTTGATATGAGGTGTAATCTAAAAAGAACTAAGCGCACTCAAGCAATTTTTGCAACGTTGCACATTTTGTTGTTAAATACCCTGTTAAATATCACTCTGATCCTTTGCATGATCTTGGTATATGTGAACAGCAATGCCACCCCCAGCAGGGAATGCCTTATTCCTTTAAGAAAAGGTGAACAATAACAATGAAAGCAAGACGATACATCTACAAAAAAAACCCCAAAACACCATAACTACACCTTTATCCAGTTTAAAAAGCCACACTACGTTGTTTTTATTTTTTAAAAAAAAACAAACTTGCAGATACTCCAGAAGGAGTATTTTGCTATGTGCCCCTACATTATAAATGAACCTTTATCTTCTGAAAGAAGAAAACATCTGCCGAAACTGTTAAATCATCATTTTACTGTCACACAGAAAACAACACTGATCATAATGTTAGAGAAAGAAGGAAAACTACAGACTTTATCTTCTGACACCATTTTACTTAATCAAACTGAAATCACAGTAACGATCTCTCTCCTACCAAAGGCTTGGTACATACCTCATCCAGGGGTGTTCTCAATGGAGATTTGCAGGCGTCTTTGAGACAAAAAGATGCCCGTTTAAAATAAGCCCATCTGCTTACTCACAATTATTTCTCAACAGCTGAAGATTTCACAAGACAAACACTGTGTGAAGTTTAAAAAGCTCACACTTTATCGGCTGGTTTTTCCCCCACACCCCCGAATTTCAGACAAAAACAACCCAACCAACCAGAAACCCTACTGGGATAATCTGAAGATGCTGGATGCCTAAATGACATCTTTTAGCGGAACATCATGCGCACAAAATCACGATCCGCCTTTTTTTGCGGTTACGGCTTCAACGGCAGAGTTTTGGGAGGAAAAGTGCCCGGGAAAACCGGGCTGAATGCTCAAATCCGCTGTAAATCACCGGTGGGTTCGGACTAGAGAAGAAACCTCCGATGTCAGATAAGGTCCTGTGGGAACCCGGGAGGCTGCCGGCCCCGCGCACAGAAGAATGGACGCGCGTCAACCCCCACGCTAGCAGGAGCTCCCCGCACCTCCGCCGGCTCCCACCGGCACCACCCGGGCACCCCGTGTCCTCCGGCCGGCTTGCGGG
>NW_008622839.1:19940-26887 GCF_000691845.1 Merops nubicus | reverse complement strand
GCTCAGGAGGATGTTATGGGGACTGTGACAGAGGATTAACTCTGTCCCAGACAGAACCAGCACAACAGGGTATGTAATAGTACAGCTGCACCAATGCTTCAGGAAATGTTTCCTCATCTCCTCTGAATAGTTGAAAGAAGGAATACCAACACCAGTCTTACATAGCAGCAGTGCAAATATAATAGAAAATAATCTGTTTCAGACAGTTTCTTACCATTTTATTAAAGATCAAATCAAACTTGTCTGTTCTCAGTACATCCACTTTATCCCAATACAAGAAACATAAAGTCATATTTTAAAGCATTGGAGAGTACCCATCTGTTGCATGATGATTGACAGAAATCCCATTTCTGAAAGCTGAAGTGGCAGATGGCCTTTCTTGATCTCCATCAAATGGATTTGTCATAACATGAAATGTGTCCTTTCATTTGACGTGCTCTTTCTCATTGATTTACAGATGACAAATAACTAAGAAATGCACAAAGAAATAAATAAACAATGACCTTGGATCTTGATTCATAAGGACTGGAGATTTTCTTGAATTGTAATTTAATTTTCAATTAAATGAAGATATACTGCAAGAAAGTCAGTTTCATAGGGGTTTTGAAATAGCTCCTTTAATTGGCCCATATCAGAAATGCTTCAAAAAGCTAAACTTCTGCAGCATGCTGATGCAGTCATTGCTCTAGAGTTTGTGTTCCAGGGCATATATCCAGAAGCCATGGACATACACTGCAGTAAACTTACTTATTTCAGTGAGTTTATTCAGCATGTGGCTTTAATGTCTGTTCCTTTGTATATAACTTCTATTTCTGAATACAATTATCTATTTATGATAGATGTATTTTAGGTTTTGCTTATATTCCAAAGAGAGGGGGAAAAGCTTGCACAAGACAAGGACACTGAAATTTCTTAAAGGCAAAAAAACCCAATCCAAACCATTGTCCATGATCATGGTTAATCTGATAGCATAAAAGACAAGTTGTTACCCAATCCTTCTAGGCAGAGAAAAGTTTTCTCTAGACCCGCTCTTGGCAATAGAGTTTACTTTGTAGGGCTTTAAAACACTAAAGAAAATGGGAAAAAATCACTCTCCCTTTTTTCAACAATCTTTGTATCATCTAGATATGGACCAAAAAGGGTCTGATTTTGACTCATAACAGAAATGCTCCTTGAAAGACTGCTGATTTTGTCATCTGCTTACAGTCAATATGATGGAAATCACTCAGAACTATGTGTTTATATGCCAAGATGGCATACACATATCTTGTGTGTCTTCTATAAAGAATTCTGTTTATAGAATTACAACTCTTACAAGAGTTGTTAAGCCATTGTAATAATCAATCACTTTAAAAAGTGATCCAGCTTGTAAATGATGTGGGAATGGTCTCAAGGTTTCCTTGCTAACTGCTCTTGTTATGTATCTAAGAAGAGATTATCTTCTTTGGAGGTTTCTCTTCTGCTCCCTCCCCCATGGCAACTGATGGAAATAAGCATGAGCAACGGCTATAGAAAAGCCTCTATAGGCAAGGGTGCAGCATAAAAAGATAGTCTTTCTTTTCTGTAATACTGTTCAGAATCAAGCAGAGAATCAGTGCAGAAACACAGAAAAGCCACAGCAGTAGATGTAGTGAGAAGGCAAAGAAAAAGATGAAGCAAGGAAAAAGACAGATTTGGCCTACACTAGAGCAACACAGAATTAAACTGTGATGCCCCAGGAGTTAAGGCACAGACCAACAAGAACCAGAGTCCTACTTCATTTAGGGTGGACCTAGGACTGGGGCAGCACTGCCCACTTGGCAGATGCCCCTCAGATATCCTGGAGAGAGATGAGGGGGGGAAATACCACCTGAAAACAAGAGCAGAATTCTTTCCTCAATGCAACTGTGTGCTCTATGAGATCCAGGATCAATTTCAATTGCATGGCTAGGAAAGGAGTATGCCCTCATTTTGCAGGACTGTAATAATTTTATGAGTCTCAATCTTCTCAGTATTAGAGTACTGCAAAACCTGAAAGACTACATTAAACAGCATGCATCAATGCAAAAATGTGTGCAGACATTTCTTTATTTCATTAATCTCTTGTACTGTATTTATTATATCATTTGATCTTATGATAACTACTACTCCTGTGCTTAGAGGTATCCTCCTCAACATTCTCCTTCCTCCAAGCACACAACCTCATGAAAACACACAGCAAGCAAATCTCCCAGCTAGAAAGCCAAGCTTTCATTGAACATTCTCACTGGATTGTGTTAACCTGGTGGAAAATTCAGCTAGCAAATTGGAAAATGCCAGCACTGCAAGAGTTAGCTCCTCATTCTATGAAAAATGTTGTGCTTTACAGAAATATGTCTCTTCATCTGAATTGTTTGTGTTTGCAAAATCATTGTATCTGTGCTTTTGACCATTCAGTGGAACAGACGTTCCAGTTCATTTCCCAAGGAGTCAATAAGGTCACTGTATTAAGCATCCTGGTTTTCTGAGCCCTTTGCCACCCCATGTTACACTGAAGTTACAGTCAGATTGTTTCTAAAGGAGACTGTAGACTTAACAAAATGAACAGCAACCCTCATTCTGTGCCAAGCTCAAGATCCATCACAGTCTCCATGAACACCCACAAAAGATGCTTGTCCTAATGAGTAATCACAGAGGTGAGGGCCTAGAAGAAGACCTGAAAATGTCAGTTTCAGATGTTTATGACTTCTACTACATTTCTAGTGAGCATTTGTTCTTGAGCACAGCAGGCTGAAGAGTGCAAGAAAATGGAGCACAAAAAAGTAAATTACGAAAGCAGAAAATTTTAAAAAAATCTTACTTGAGTTTTTTTCCTTACTATTGATATTACTCATCTTTACATAATATTAAATGCAACTAACTAGCCAGTTTCCTAGCACTAGAATAATAGATACAGGCAAAAGAATAATTATATAAGCAATTAGTTTAAAAGGACAATAGAAGCTTTTCTTATAAAAATAAATTAAATCTCCTCACTGATTTGAATTTTGAGATCACTTGATTCCAAAGGCTTCTATTGATTAGTTAATACTTTATAAAACTGTTAGAATTAGTTTTAGACTAACATTAAGGTTCCATCTTGAGTTCATCCATTTTTTAAACCCTTTTTATTCCTCATATCTTCTGAACGTGGGATCTGCAGACTAGATCTGTGTCAATATCAAAATACCATTTCTTTGAAAACTACAAAACAATGTTGATCTATGAGTCCTTTTTTTTTTTTTTTTTTTTAAGTTTTTGAAGCAAATTTTGAAGAAACGTCAGTTATTAGGCTGGAAGCCTTTGATAATAAAATTTATTATTTAATCAAAGACAACAAGCTTCCAGGAAAGTGACAGTGAAAGATTTGCCTATCAATCCCATCTGTTTCAACTACCCAGATTAGACCACCAGAACTTTACTAATGGGAAGGATACAGAATCCAAGCTGTAATTATGATTTGTTTATACCAAACCTAGTCTTAAGTCTGAACTGAATCCATGATTTTAGTTGCAGAAGTACAGTATCTTGGCTAAATGCAACTAGGCTGTGTCAAACACCACAAACCCACAGAAATTCTTTTATCAGTAGCCATGGCAGACCAGGGAGCTGCAATTCCAATTCTGAGCAAACCCAAAGGGATTCTTCTGCATGCAGCACTTACAGAAAATATCACTTTCAGGAAAAGTCTGCCAAAAACCTCTTCAACCAGCAAAAAAAGCCAAGATTGAGAGGGGTGTAAAGATACAGTAAATATTTTCAAGTATTTAAGACTCTGCAGAAAAAGAAAAAAACTAGTGCTTATTCCATGTCTGCAGCAAATAGGCTTAAAAGTATTGGTCCAGTGCTGTAGTACAGAAGTTTCTGAATTATTGTAGAAAGCACTGGAACGAACAGGAATAAACTGCTGTGTCGTTGGAAGCTTCTGAAAGTGAGCAAAAACACTCCCAACATTTCAGAAAAGCAGAAGTCTGGACTAGACCTCCTCAGTCCCTTCATTTACTTAGAGACAACATATCACCAAAAAAAGTATTTCATCATGTTGGTGGTTTAAATCCACTCAGCTTCACTGCTAGATTATCTTTCATGCTAGAGCCTGTGACAGGCAAAGTAGAGAGTCACTGAAGGAAAAATCTGGTCTGCAAAATCTTGGATGATCTAGAATCTAGAAAAAAAAAAAAAAAAAGAAATTATTTGAGCCAGGAAGAGAAAGGTCTTAATCCTGGCATAACCTAACCAGAGAGACACACAACCTTACTGTGACAGATACTTCATATTTTGCTCCTCAACTGGAGACAGTTTAACACAATTCCATTTTAGTGATGGCCAGAGACCATTTTCTTTGGCAGGAGTAGTAGAGCAGGCCATAGCTCATATGCTGGAAGGACAGTTCTACAGAAGATCTGTTGTACTGCTCACTAAAAAAGAAAAAAAAAAAAAAAAAAAAAAACTAGGACTGATTTTTTTGCAGTGAGCAGTGGTAATATCTCCCTAAACACAAAACAAAAAAATCACTCTATAGTTCTTTGAAATAGGACTGTGCTCTGGCCAGACCTCTTGCTAAAAGCCACCTGATGTGGTCCTCAACAGGATTAATTTAGCTCTATGCTGTTATGTCTAAGTGGCTTTGGAAAGCACTTGCAATCCACCAGCTCATAACACAGGTACATCTAGCATGCAGCTGCCTGCATCTGATCCAGCAGGCATCCTCTGTGTGACTGCAGAACAATGCCAGGCAGAGTTATATCCAGAACACACTATTTTGCTGTTGTAGTAGCATCAAGGCATATGAGGCTTCTTGCATCGTTGTCAGCTTTTCATTTTATAACACATTTTAAAACAGTTTCAAAAAAGGCACAAGGCAAAGCTTAATTCTCACATCACTGAATAAGAAGAAAGCCATAATGAGCCTTAAAGCAAAAAAAAACTTGATCAAACCTGTTTAAATGATCAGTCCTTTTGCAAAAAGTTTTGTTTCTCATGTGAATTTAGCTTGTGTAGAAGATGTCACTACAGCCTTTTGCAGAAAACCTCAAAAGCGGCAATACAGGCTCCTCCTACCCCATTCCACAATTAAATATATCGTTCATATCAGGAAAAGTCTGTATTTTGCAAATCCAACCACAGAAAAGGAGTTATTACACCCACAGGCTTGTTTAGAAGTAAAAATCTCTACATATTATAGGTATTTGTGTATATCTGTATCTACATATACACATCTATAAGTTTAAAGCCAAGAAAGCATTGTAAGACTATTTTATTAAGACACCTTAAGAGGATGCTAATTATTAGTCCAGGTCTAACTATTACAGAGAAAGAAATAATAAACTAGTTTCAATTGTTACACTCAAGTCTTGATTTTCCCCCTTTTTCCTGGTGTATTTCTCATACTTCTTCTGCTCCTCCGAGTCCTAAGCCTGGGGGACATTAGAGCAAGCTTCTGAAGTTCTCTGCCAAAATTGTGTTGGTGGTTCCTTCTTCACTCTGGGATCCTCTCGAGGGGTCTTTCATACAGCTTCCACAACACTCGTACACCTTTTGTTTTCTTCACTGATCTTCAGCTTCGTGCTGCATCCCAGTTTACTACAAATGGTGACTTGTTTCTTGGCTACTAGTCTTTTATTTTGCTTTACTACCCTTAAAACCAGTTTTGTTAACACAGTCAGTGGAGCTGAGAGCTGTGGTGTTGGGCTCTCCTGTGCTTCTTACTGCAGTGAGGTTGTACCTGGCCAAAAGACAAGGCACCATTTCCTTACATTAATTGTTTCTTATATTCCACTTATTTCACAAAAGCAGAAACATTTCTTTGCAAGTTATTTGAATATCTTTGCAGGATTTTCAAGATCAAAATATTTTTAATGACGTCAAATTGGGAAATACTGCTACCAGGAAGTAGAATACTTTATTTTGAAGAGCTAGAGTTAAAAACACTTTAAATTTATTATTTTTTACTTTTTCTTTCTCATTTTTCCTTTTTTTTTCTCTTTTGTCTTTTTTTTTTCTTTTCCTCATAAATTCATTGTCCGTTTCTTGTATTTATTTTCACATTTAAACAAACTTCCATAGAAAAATGCCCTCTAGTAACACCTTGCTGACCAACACTGTACCTGTATGTCATCTTATGACATACTCAAGCCTTGCAGCACCTTACTGTGAAAACCTCATGGTCCCTTTCCCACCAGTCTCTTTGTAATTCCTTCCACACATTTTCCCCCCTCTCCTTCCCATCAGTAATTAATGAAAGCAATGTGACAGCCCAGTTGAATCCTGCCTGCTTTTCTCTGTATGTTGCCCTCTCCTTCAGGTTCTGGCTGTCAAATCCACGACTAATATTCTTCTCTGCCTTGGGATCTCTCATGCATCCTCACAAAGTATTCTCAAACCATGGGTTACTGAGTTTTCTGTCAATGATTTTCTGGACAAACAGGTGTGAACACGTGCAGTGGAGCAATTCCTTTGAAAATGCATCATCTTTATTACTCATGCATAAGCTGTCTGCACGGGATGTCTGACCTGCAGCTGTGCAGGGATCATGCAACCAGCTGTAGAGTAGACCTGCAACATATCAGTGCTCAAGGAATTGACGATCCAGGTGGTGCCATACAGGTTTCTGGATTCCTAGGTTTTATCAGAAAAATCCAGATTTCAGACAAACGTTCACACATCTCAGGGTATGGCAAGGAAAAGGACATGCCCATGGACACTGGCATAGATGGCCACCTGCTGAGTTACAGCTATTTCTTTTCACTCTTCACCTCTTCCACACTTTTTGCCAGCTGTGTTTCTGCCACAACGTGATTCCTCTGGATGCACAATGATGGATCTCAGTTCTCTCATATTCCCTAAAATCTTCTCCAGACTGGTCCTTATTTTCTCCTTTATGCAAGACTTTCTCTCTCTTTTCTCCATTCCACAGTCTTTCTATGACACCTCCTTGTAAACTTGCTTCA